>NC_134277.1:98209462-98509462 GCF_949628215.1 Phalacrocorax aristotelis | reverse complement strand
TAAACGTCTTCCACATACTAACTCCCGGATACCTCCTCCATTGTCACTGTTCAGACTAGTCTATTATTTACTGAAGATAATAATCCATGCTGGTATTAACTGACAATTTAAGGAAAATATTCACAAATATTTTTCATAGATTTCAAACGGCAGTATGAATTTGATACACTGTACCTTATGTATTTGTGCTGCATAAATACCAATTTGAACTAAATTTTATTCCTGTAAGTGTTCACTATAATTAGAGAAGAGCAGTCAGGATTAATTTACTAAAGAAATAAAACTCAATTTGATTTTGATGAAGGTAGAAAGAATCTGGCAAGATTAGATGATCCAATTAGGGAAGAGAAACAAGACCATGTGGTGTGGATGACCTGTCACCAACCTTTAATAACAAACAGAAAAATGATCGCTATGAGTATTCCATCAAATAGTCAATCTCAGCACAACTCATAGATCAAATACATCAATACAACTGTTCACTGAAAAGTGCCAGATAGAAAAGCAGTCAGTTATGATGATCTTGCAGATGGTTTGCTCCTAAAGAATGCTCTGATAGAGGCAAGGTGCAGGTGCCCTTTGCCATGGAAAACTGTTCTGAATTGTTTCCCATGTGGTCTTTACTCTCTGCTTGGTCTTATTTAACATGACATTAAACTATCTGACAATCATGTGAGGTCATCAGATCTTAAATGTTAACACTAGGTATTACAATACTTAGCTAAGTATATCATCCTCATTTTGAATAAAACATGCTGTTTACTTGCTTTCTTAGAAGAAATAAATACCTGGATGAAAACCAGGCAGTTTTAGTTCAGCCCGAGTTCAGCAGGGCTCGTGATCAAACGGACAAGTGCAACTCCATAATGCAAAAGGTCAGAAAGAGTTAAAGGTTTGCTTTTGTAGTCTGCTTGCTTACATTTTTAGCACAGTTCTTGGAAAACAATGCAGGCATCAAACTATTTCCCTTATTGTTCCCCCCCCTCCCGTATGTCCCCATGGCCCAAAAGACCTGGGCTAGCATTTGTGCATGATGCCAGTTTTAAATGACTACAGGATTGCCTTTTTTTTTTTAAGTTTCACAAGTTGTGCAGCAAAATAGAATTATTCTAAATGTCATTATCAATTTATTATGGTATTTGCGAAATATGTGTATTCATAGAATGTATGTGTATAAGGCTATAAAAACCTTAAAAATAATAGTGGATTCAACTGCCTCAGTGTTCAAAAAATAGGTAAAATAGGGTAAAAAAAAAAAGTTAAAAATTTATAAACTATGTAAAAACTGTATAGAAAAATAACAAAATTTTTATTATAAAATAAAATATTTTATAAGAATTTTATTCAACTATTAACACATCAAATGCAAGCATATCCTGCTAGGAAAATCTGCATTTGACATAACTTTTATGAGAAATTTTTTTTTAATTACACTTGAATATTTTTATGGGAAGTTTGAAATTTTCATGTTCTCTATTTAGAATTTCCATTTTTATTGTGTTTCTTTAGAAAATCTTACTTCTGAAAATCTACATTTTTATTTCTCCTTCATTATTTCCTTTTTTGATAACAAACATTAAAAAATGAAAATATAGAAAGTATTTCTTTTTGAACTTCTTTTTTTTTTTCCTAGATATTTTCAGGGTCAGAACTTTCAAGACCAGAGCTTTCTAGACATTTTCAAGACCAGAACAATTGCTAACACGCAAAGGAATAATGAAAGAAATAATGAAAATATATAATCTTATCTGTATCTTCATGAAATTTGAAGGAAAAATGGGAAAAAAATACAGAAAAGAAAGAGGAAAAATTATCTCAAAGGAGTATGTTTTATTATTTTGTGTCATTGTCAAAGAAAGGAATATTTTCTAAAAGAAAAGGAAAGAGTGCCTCACCACCATCCAGAGATCCGAGTTACTTACCCAGCTGTGATTCCTGTGTATTTAATATCTTCAACGTACTTCTCTAACAAGGGCTTGCCCAGGCACCTGCTGAACCTATATAAGCTTTCAGCATTTAGATAATTCCGTGGCAAGGCATCCCACCCTGACTATGTTGCTTTAGGAAGGATCACCGCCTTTGCTTTGCTTTGCACCTTCCTCTGTCTAGCAATGTTTAATACCCTTTATTATACTGCAGGTGACAGTGAAGTGGCCACTCCTGCCCACCCTTTCTATCCTACAGATGATTTTATCATACATGCTTATAGTTGTTTATTTTCCAAACTGAAGAAACTGAAGTGCTTCCTTAGTGATCCATGCTCTCCTCTGAACCTTTCCCAATTCAATGATCTCCGTCTGAAGATGGGGGACCAGGGCTTGCACTGTTCAAGATGTGGGTCAGCCATCTGTTTACTGATTGACCTTATAATATACTATTTCCTTCCAATTCCTAATGGTTGATTTGCCTTTTTGACTGCCAGAGTGCATCAAGTTGATGTTTCACGGAATTTTCCATCATAACTCCAAGATCTCATACTTTATTGACAACTCAGGGGCCATCCCTTTATACAGAAAGGTAGGATTTACTGTACCATGGGCATCAGTCCAGGTTTATCAAAATTAAAATTCATCTGTTGTTTTCTTGCTCAGACCCTGAATCACATGTGCTCCTTTTGATGTTCTTATGAGTTGGGCCTTATTTTACTATCTTTAATAGCGTCATCAGAAAATTTGTCATCTGGTTATCCTTCTTGCAGGGACATGAACAGCATGAACCCTAGGGCAGATCACTCCATTGAAAAACCTCCATCTGTCATACAAATTGTCCATCTCTTCCTATCCTCTGTTTCCAGCACAGTAATACAGTATTTATCCATGCTAGAATCCCTTTTTTCCATGACTACATAATTCCTTTGAAAAATTTTTGGACCTACATGGCAAATATCTTTATCTTCCTATATCTACAATTTATTGTTGTACTCTTCAAAGAAGAGTCACATGACTAATATTTAAATGCTAGTAAGCACTGAAAAGGTAAATGAATCGTTTCCATGTTTCTCTGGAAGAAAACTTGGTACTTTTCTAATAACATTCAATATGTTTACTGAAAAAAAATTATTATATTGTATTTAAATGCTTCTGATCATGCTTATGTAGGCAGTGGCTTAAATTTAGACTTTTTGATAGTCAGTTATACTAATAGGCTGTTTCCTATCCTGTATGAAAATTCTTGAATCTCAAATGCTTTATTTCTGATCAATTATTATCCCATGAAAAATCCTGAACAGAATGACTTGAGATGATTTCTTTTTTGTCTAACTATTAAGGAAAGGAAATATGAATCTGTACTGGACACAGTTCTTTAGAAGGAACAAATAGAAGAAACTTCGTCATAAAAATGAAAGTGTCATAAGGAGAGAAGAAAAGTCCAAGCTGGAATCTCTAAGTGTTAGAGACAGCTGCACACAAGTAGCTGGGAGAAGACTAATGTTAAATAGAAGTGAAGCAAATACAGCCAAGTATATTTAAAATTATAACTGGAGATAGCGAAAGGATTTTCTGTAGGCCATCACTCATTGACAATTTCTCGAGAAAATCATATGTTATTACAGTAACGGTAACATGAGAATGCAGTCTCTTCCAAGCTGACCATAACCAATTTTGTTGTGCTTAGCATTCAGCTGTTTTCCTTTTTGCTTCACTTAAGATACAACATCTGGAGGGCCTCATTAAATGAAGGTTAGATAATCTACTAATAAACTATTTAATTAGGAATTTGCCAGCAGGAAAAGTACTAAAGCTGTGATTTGTCTTTACTCACATTTATTAGTGAGAGAAAAGAACCACAGCAGTTGCTGGAATACTTTGCATCTTTGACAAAATGCTTTTAAGACAAATTTACTGTAGTTAGAAAAGACCAGCTAGAGAATTTTCAGTTATACTTTAAAGTAGCACATTAATGCTGCAGAACAGTTTACCTAGCTTCTTTCTGCCTTTCATGATTTTGTCGTTCTCTTATCCGTTCTAAACTGTTAAAAAGCCATCTAATTAATTGCTTTGATACTGTATCCTTCAGCCCTTTTCATACCAGCATCAGTAGGGAAAATGTTTTCCTAACTTTTTATTTCAATCATTTTCTCACCAGTCTAGTATGAAGTACCCCTTGCTGTAATAAAGCTATCTGTTTTGGTGAGAATGCTGAAAGAGGACCAGTGCTGGCTATCTTCTGAGATGACTGCTCCTGTTCAGTATCAACTGGATTGAGACCTTCTTAACATGTTTCACTTGTGATCTTTTAAAGCTGTCAGGATGGAACGATTTTCAGTCACTTTGCTCTGCAGTAGATTTAAAATCATGTCCCAAAGGTGGTAGATTAATAGATTAAAAAGGCAAAGTATTAATCTAATGCACTGTCCTGTCTCCTTACCCGTAACTTACAGTATAACTGTCATATGATTATGGCAGTTCTCCGATGAAACAAACTACCCATATTTTGTTCTCTGTAAAGCATTTCACTGACTGGTGCACTTGTTGTTTCAGTGCATTATTCTGTATGGAGCAGAGCAGTTACCCACACTTTTTTTTTTACAAAATTAAAGACCATATGAGCATTTATTTTGATTATTTTTACACATTTGAATATGAACTTAATTATGTGTAGTAAATCTGAGTGTTAGTTGGAAGAAACAATTTTCCTGGGAACTGAAAATGTGTTCCTTGTATAGTGCTGAGTCTCAAGAAGTCAAAGAATGTTCTAATGTGAAACGTACTCATTCACTGCAGTTTTTGCTCAATAGCTTAGCTGAACAGATGGTGGAAGCAAACTACGCATTGTACGGAATACAAAAATTATTTTTCCCTTTGCTAAATGTGGTGGAGGAGATTCTATGTTCACTTGTTTGTTGGTGTGTGTATCTAGGAACTACTAAAATAATTTTTGTTTCAATTTCTGTTGTTTTTTTTTTTTTCTGGTGTTGTTTTTTTTCTCTCTTTTTTTTTTTTTTCCTTTTGGTAAAGTTCAAATACCTCATGAGTTTTCTTAGCAAAATTGCTTTGCTAGGCTGATAACCAGGTTGCTTTAGCTAAGGAGTTCCCAAGATACAAAAACCTCTAAAATGACCAACTTCTACATCTATTTTTAAGGATTTTCTTAGAATAGTTTTTAAAAATATGTCCTTCAGGTGTCCACTGAAGTTCATGGTTCCTGCCTGCCACCATGAATGATCCCAGGAACTAGGTACTTTAGAAGGACTCTATGGAACGGTGCTTTGAAATATACAGACAAACTGTGGAGCCTCTACTTACTTTAAGCACGAATATTGGCTGGAAAGCAAGAAACCTATGACCACAAGGTGCAGCCTATTTTCAGACAGTGGCTGAAATCTGGTGGTATATGATTGTATATCTGTCAGCACAGTTTAACTTATATGTTTGGTGAGATAGAGACTGTTGTAGGGAGAGCCAACAAATGTCAGTTGGCTTAAATTTGGAGGTTTGAATATGTTCTTCTCTGCTTATACTATATTATTTCTTCTGTACTATAGTATTTCTTATATATGCTTCTGCTTTTCTGACATATGATGTACAGTGAGATTTCATGCCACACATGTTCACCAGTGTTTTTCACATTTGAGCCATTGCTCTCAAAAGACATGTCAAGAAATCCACACAGTTCTCATCTCTTAGTTTGCATCCCCTATGAGTATTTGCATATGAGAATTTACATATCCCTGTGTTTGTACAGGCTGCTGTGCCTCCTCAGTGCAGCAGAGCCAAAGCTTGGTATCTTATCCAAAGAAAGAAAACAAAAAAGAACATTAGGACAATTATTCATTTGAACATATTAAAAAAAAAGGCAAGAAAGAGTCTGAGAAAAAAATTACAAAAGTAATAAAAAGTACAAATTGTTTTTCAAATATATCAGGAGTAGGAAGCCTGCCAGGAGATCTGAAGGGAGCTCAGGGAAGATTATTTTATAGTAAAAAAATGTTTGCTTTTTTTTAAAGTTTTTTTCATAACAAAAATTTTGGGAGGTTCAAACAGAATAATTCCTATTTCTGGGTGTAACTCGCAGGATCTGTCTCAGAATAAAGACATAAGTAGAAGGAGCTGAGGAATAAATCCGTAAACTGAACTCTAAAAATTGTTAGAAGCAGCTCATGTTCATCTGCCTCTCAGATTCTATAGGTTCCCTTAGATAGGATAGCTGAAATATTAACTGCAGCGTATAATTTCCCTTGTAAAATAGACTCAGGATGCAGATTTTTAGGAGATTATTCAAGGACTACTGTAAGTCTGTAAGGTATGTATGTACCCAGAAAATTGGTAGACACTACAGAAAACGATAGAATTAGATAAAATATGGATAAATACAATATATTAGGGATAAATACAATAAGGACTATAATATATTCAGAAAGAATCATCAAGTTGTTGTGAAAAGAGTTCTAATCAATTAGCTATGACTTTGAAGAAGTCAAGAAGTATGTGGATAAGGAATATCAGTTGATGTAGCCATTTGGTTTTCCAAAAATGTTTCTATTTGGAGGTCCTTCTCCAAAAGCTCTTGAACTGACTTGCCATGAGATAAAAGAAAATCTTTGCCCATGGATAAAAAAATTGGTATGAGAAAAATCATGTAGAGAGAAATTTTCACAGTGGAAGGAGGTCACCGGTGGGGTCTTACATGGGTCTGTGTCATACATGTGCTGTTCATCATACTAATGAATGATTTAAGAAGAAAGTGAGCAGTGAGGTGAAAAAATTCACAGGTGTTACCAAGTTAAGGAAGGTTATAAAAATAAGAGACACCTGCAAAGTACAGCACAAGGACATCAGGATGATAAGTGAGTGACAGAGCAAATGGCAAATGATATTTGGGGTAGATAAATTTGAACTGATATGTGTCAGGGGACACTCCCAACTTCACACTTTCATGAAAACTATGCTCAACACTAGTTAAAAAATAAAATAAAATATTATGAAGTATGATGACAAATAGAGGTCAAAATAGAAGATGTTACTGTTATGCTGCATAAATCCCCCATCTGCATCATGAATATTGGGTGCAGAACTGGTATCACGACTTTGAAAGGAGCACAGGTTCTGCAAAAATAAAGGACAGCAGGGACGATCAAAGGTATGTAATGACTCCAATGCAAGTAAAGATCTCATCATACTGGGATTTTTTGTAAAGGAGATGTTGTAGGAGAGATGTGACTCAGGTCTATATATTCATGATGGGCCAATAAGAAGAATACTTAGCACTGTTTCTTCTGCTGCAATAAATTTAGTCATCAAATGAAAAAAGTCGTTGACAGGTCCCAAACAAGGAAGGCAGCTTTTCTTGCAATGTGTCATTAGTTGTGGGATCCCCTGCCAAAAGGATGTTTTGAATGTTAGAAAGTTACCTGAGATAAAAAGTGATTGGACAAACTAATGGAAGACAAAAATTATAAATATGAAAATGCTATTTCTGGCTCAGAAGTTTGAGTTGCCTCTGAGGGATGACAGATTATCCAGCAGAAATATCAGCATGAGTTTGTCCTGTTTCCTAACTGTTCCAGAGATGTCTTCTGACAGGTACTATCAGAGAAAGGATTACAGGAACCTTTGGTCTGATGAGGTGTTGCCATCCTGGTGTTTTCATCTGTTCATTTCCTTCCAGACACTGTCTGCTCTAGAAGCCCATGCCCCAGAAGACGCTATCACTCACTGATACTGGACAAATGGGTGTGGTAGCTCAGGCGTGAGTTTGCACTTATTCTGTGTCCAAAGGAAGAGGTTGAGCCACATGAAGGCTGGCTTGCCATAAGCTTTCATGTGTCAGCTGCTTGTGGAGTGAGCCTGGTATTTGTGCTCATTTTGCTTACTGTTCATGTTGTTAACATGAAGAGGAGGAGGTACAGGAAGACTGAAGACTCAATTAGACCAGCACAGAGCTGGCTTTATGGGAGCTGATGATGGGGACACCCACGCTGATGAGTGCAAGAAGAGAAATACTATCTCTGGAGCTAACCCTCTGCTTTGCATTGCAGAGACACGAACTATGAGTGAACTCATAGCTCCAGCACATGTGTGCAGCCATGAACAGTGAGTTACAGTGCACATCTTCAGGCTGTCAATGTAATAGTGGATGGGCTTATCCACAGAGTTTTCTTCCTACCCCTAAAGCTTACTTCATTCAGTGTTGTAAAAGTAGTGAAAGAAGAGGGACAAGAACAGCTTGTGTTACTGAAAGATAGCTGCCATATCTTTTCTTCTTTTTTGCTTTAAAAAAACCCCAACACACACAACACCCTAGAATGAGTGTTGCACTATAACAAGTTGAAAACGAAGACAAATTCATATGGCAGCACCTGAGTAGAGAAATGAGAGACCACAACTAGAGCAATTTGCTGCACTGACTAATGTGGAATATAATGGGCATGTTTGGAGATGCATCAGTTCACTGAAAATATAAACAGAGGCAAAAAAAGAAAAAGGAGAGAAAGACAGGCAAGACAGCTGCTAGTCTAACCTCTAGTTTACTAGGGGAAATACCTGGCTGAAGGTGAGGAAAGAAGAATTGTTCAAACAGAAGCTTTTATGATAACTTCATGTGCTTTCTCAGCTGCCTGGGGCAAAAGCCCTGCAGGGCACTGTCAGTGTCCAGAAGGACCTTTTTGTAAATTTCATTTTAGAATTAAAAAATTGCTTATTGGTAACTCCACATCAGCTAAAACACATTGCAGGAGGAAGATGACATACCAGTTCAGACAAAAGACAAGAATTGAATGGGAAGTGTATTGAAAGGCAATTTTTTGTCAAGGAAGACACAAAGAGCAGAAAATAGGTAGTACTATTTACTTTCTTAGACAACAAATAGGGGTCCAGTGGATGGCAGAAAGCCAAGCTGTAGTTCATTTTCAAGCTATGATCTCTGTCATGCTAAGTAACTTTATTTGATATAGCAGTAATCATACCATATACTGACTCTGATAAAAACCTCTATTCTTGAGCAGCTAAAGATTAAAAAATTTCAAGTCTGAATTGGGTATACTCAAGACAGAAGTATTCTCCCTTTATTAGGCCAGAGATATGTTACATTGCCAGAGGGGATATCACAATGGGAAAAGAAGCATGATTGGTTTCTCTGGTAGCTATTCAGATCTTATCTGGAAATGAAAGGTGAGAGGTGAGACTAGCGAAGGTAGACAAAACTGTCAGAGTTGTTTGGTTGGGTTTTTTTTTTGTTTGGATTTTGTTTTGGGTTGTTGGTTTTTTTTTTTTTCAGATGCAGATCTGTTTTGTACTCTGAACAGACCATCTTGGGCAGGAGTCTAAGAGATACCATTTTGTAAGTGCTTGCAATATGTAAAAAAAAACCCCACACATAAAATATGGCTGTGTTTTTTTATTTTCTTCCCCCAACTTAAGCACAGTTTAGATAATAAGGTTCAGGATCTGAAAGAAGCAGTAAATGTGGGAAGTAATGGATGATGGTGAGCAACTGGGAGGACAGGGTATAAAAGGATATTTAAACAATCATGTATCCTGGAAGAAGAAGGCCAGTTCATGCTCATTTGGTTATTATTAAACTCCAATTACTTTGTTTGAAGAGCAAATGGTTATTACATTAATTAACCTAAAATGCAACGGGTTGCGTCACTGGCCAGTCTCTGTCATCTACTTAAGCCCACCTCTTTTTGTGCTACCCTCCTATTTTAGCTTCCTTTCAGACCTTTGATGATAATATCAAATTGTCTGGGGCAAAAAATAGATCCTTTCGGCACAATGCTAAAAATAGGTTAGCTAGATGGCGAGTGCCTATTTGAACTTGTTTATACACAATTTAATATTTTCTCTATTAATGTGCTGTGTTGCTAATACTTCATGATCTCGCGCATATACTACTCAGCATGATCGTATTTTTGTAGCACCAGTAGTCTTGCTGCTTTAACTGAGCCACATATCAATAGCAATGAAGAGGCTGTGGTACATGTTTCCACATTGGTTCACCAGCACATGTATGCTGGGTGTCCGGGGGTGTTGTCTTGTGTTGTTTTGCCTTACCTATTGTCCAGTGCCTGATAAAAGTCCAACCACATGTGTACACAAAATACAATCAAACCTTAGCAGACAGACCTGAATTTTTCTAAAGAATCCTTATCAGATTTTTTTGAAAATCCAATTTTTCATAAAATGAGTTCTCTACAACTGAATGTATCAGTTTGTGATCATCTCATCTCTCCACCTCAACTTTTACTTTTTTTTTTTTTTTTGACTGAGAGTTTCTTTTTGCATGCAAAGGTTGATGGAAGTTGAACCAGTGGTACTCCATGTCCCTCGCATTTGTCAGATGAGAGTCCCAAGCCCAGGATCACAAAGGCAGGCGCATTCCTAGGGAGGGAGCTGGAAAGCCAGTTGCAGACAGTTGCTTCTTATCACTTCAGATCAGCAAGATGTGGACTAGCTCCAGAAGGAAGATGTGCAATCACATTAGCAGTGCTGCGCCTGAAGGAATGATCCCTGCTAGATTCAGGTACCTGCTCTGTCTGAAGATATTTGGCTCTTTTGCCTTGCAGCTCCCCCAGCCTCTCTGGGGTAGAAGGCATGTGGGAGAGAAGAGAGTGAAATGGTCATGACTGGCTGATAAGTCCTTTTCTCCTTATTAGCGAGGAGCCTAGGATTGGGCTTATAGCTCCATGCATTTTGGGTGCAATAGTCAGTGACTAAAATGCATGGGCAGGTTTGGACTTTGAAGCAAGAGCTTCCTCGCTTTTTCTACCCTATTAATCTCAGGCAAGTTACCTAATCTCTATACTTTGATTTCTGAAATCTCTGATAAATCTTGCTACTAGTGTTTATAATGCTGATCCTAAAGTAATAATACTCCCTTATAACATTGATCTTAAAGTAAAGATTAACATAAACTGCTTACATTATTCATAGTATGTTGGTTTTGTTAAGCTTGGGAAGATGAAAACGGTATGATCACAAATATGTTAATTTGAATGTAACTGTGTAGCATCTTAGGATCTATTTGCTGTCTGTGACTGAAACAAAAAAATATAAAAAGATCATCTTGCTCTTACTATCTAGTAAAATTAAAAAATAATAAAACAAGTCTTTCACTAGCGAAAAAAAATAGAGAAATGTTGGGAAAACATACTCTACAAAGTGACACCAATGAGCGAAATGTGCAATTAGAATTTTTAATGTTTTCCTTTCCATTAATGAAACCCACACCGGTGTGTTCATATGCTGGTGGGCTAAAGACTTCTTATGATATCCACACAGAAAAGGCTTTTTAAGGCAGATTTTACTGCATTGTCTACAGCAACTGCCTCCCATCCCTGTCCATATACAGTTAAGTCCCACTGTTCAATGCTCAATTGAACTACAGAAACATCCCATTTTAAAGAATCCATTCCTTGATATCCTTAACTTTTTTCCATCTAAGAAAATTATTTCCTAAGAATGTAGTTATTTAAAGGCACTTAAAAGCAGTGAAAGATTTTCATCCATTAACAATGGAACTGTGTATTCCTTCTATAATTTCTGTAGTAATTTATAGTAATATCAGTAAAAGATGGTATCTAAATATTCATCAATTTATTTTCCAGTCACTTTGCTTTGTAGTGGAAGTACTTTCCACAGAATTACCAATGGCTTGGCAGCAAGTGGCATGCAACTTCTGTTCTACATCTCTATGTGAATATTGCACTAGCTTTAATTCATCTAATAACATTTTAGGTATACCTGTTGACTTTCTATTATTCTTAATAAACAGAAGTATTAAATACTTAAGGTAAGACAGTGATTATTGCTTACAATTTTTTGCCATGATTTAGAAGTTGTTTACGACTCTAATTAAATATTTATCACCAGTCAACTGATAAAAAGGATTTTAATGTAAGCCATTAAAAATTTTGAGAGGACTGTTGCTCTCGAAGTATTAAGCATGAGCCCTTTGCTGAAACAGGACACCACACCGCCTTCTGCTTTCATCTGGTGGCAAGTTGTTTCTTATTGTACATTTCTTCTTATAGAGGTAAGTACTTTGGGATTTAACAATGCAAAGGACAAGCAGCTGTTTTATAACCACTTCAAACTGTTCTAGTCACAGATGAGAACAGAGTGTTATCCTGATCCCTGGACAACGTCTCTTAGCATCAAGTGTCACATGGCTAGGTCCAAATATTCCCATTGCAGAATCTGTGCACCTGTTTGGACCTGCCCTTTCCCAAAGAAACTTTTTTCTTAAAACGCTAGGGGCTCTGCAAGGTGAGAGTAACTGTTTATAGGAGGAATTTTATGGCTTTTCACCCACACCCACACCAACCTCCTTTCAGCTACTGCTCTGCCAGATGCATTTAATTATTGCCATAAACTGTAAACACTACTGCATGACCATTTCCCCTTTAGCAAGATTGTGTGTGTGAAAAAAGTAAACAGATTGTATAACAAAGTGTTCTCTAGCTGTCAGCAAGGGCTTTGAAAACAAAACACTTCCCTCCCGACTCACAATTGGCTGACAGTCGGCACATAATGAATAATAGCTCCTGGGGACCAGCAGAAAGATGTGTGGGAAAACTTTAATTAAAAGCTTGTCAGTACAATTTTACCTGGGTGACATCACCTGACTGAAATCCTGCTGCCGGGCTTTGTTGTCTATAGGATCGCAGGTAGTGCACTTGTTTTGCTGACAGCAAACAATTCAAAAAGTACTTTAAAACACTGGGGGGAAGACGCTATGCTGCCAGTAAAATATAATCCATTTGTGGTATTCTAATTTTCTAATTAGCAGCTGTAGAAGGCTCTTCACCATTGTGGGAGGAGGGTGACAAACAGGTTTTTGTAGCTTGTTATCTATGGAGCCCTCTTCATTATGTATTTTCTTGACATTCCATTGCAGAAAAGTGTGTTCCAAAATCAAATACATTTCCAAATGTAGACAGCTGGGCTTGAGCCAGAAGTACAGACCTAACATCAAATTCCCAGCTTGAAGCTTTCTTACATATATTAAATCAGAGTACTGAATCCAAATGGCCTAAAAGTTCACAGCAGAGGACTTTCAGGCTGTGCAAAATTCCTAAGGAATAGGACCCTTGTGATGGTCCAACACAATAAAGTGCACAGCCTGGAAGAAAAGTCACGATGATGGATTTAATTCTACCCAACTCAAGCTGGTGGTAAGTAGCATAATGAGGTGGCACCTATTTTTTTGTATGCCTGTAAAATGCCATGGGAATCCGAAAGCCTGAATTTGGTCCTAAAGTTGTAATTAGTAATATGCATGGAAAGAAACTCTCTTCTAACACGGGTGAAATCATTAATACTAGTAAAGCTTGGATATTTTTCAAGTAATTTGTAGTAATGCAGAGTAGTTTCTCATAATTTAATGCTAATTAATTCAGTTACATCATGATCTAGTTCAAGTCCTGAGCTGACTTTAATGGGAATAGGCTGGGTCTGATCCAGAAGCCACTGAGGCCAATGGGAGCCTTTCCATTGATTTTAAGAGAATTTGGTTTGGGTGTGTAGATGGATGGAATTTATTTACCTGACAGAGGAAAGACTCTCACTGAATTGTGTGTTTGCTTTTCTTATGAACATTCTCTCAATTTCCTTAATTTTATGTAATTATGATTTGCAAAATGTTGAGGAAAGTATTATATCTAATTAGTGGTGAACAAAAGTAAACAGGAGGTTTATTTTCTTATTACAGGCTAAAATTAAATGCGCTTCTTAGGCATGTATATGTGAGTAATAACACACAGAGCATCTCCCAGGTAAGACTAAAGACAAGGCTTCTAAACTGAAACATTTCTAGTACAACTCTTCTGTGCCAAACACTTAGTCTAAAGATTAATGAATAAGGTTTTATCACTTATTTTGGGAGAAGAGGCTCGAGTTAGGCAAGTGGTAAGGAAAACAACTGGAGCAATTACTTAAGAATTTTCCTTTATCCTTTGCTGCTCTGACACACTGTGCAATAACACTTAATTCTTTAGTAAGAGATATGCCCACATGAGGCTTTCAGTACATGGATATTAAAAGAGAAGCAGCAGCTTTCATACTCCAAAGGACAAAAAAGTGTTATGTTAAAATGTAAAATAATTGTCATTTGTTAGTTAAAATGTTCATCACTTGTTTGGTGATGAGCAATATTTGCAAATTTCAATTACTGATGCATGATAAAATGCTTACCCAGAGCTAGATTCACCAAGGTACCTCAGGAAGGACTTTGGCAGTAGCTGAGCATTATGACTTTCAAGGGAGGCCCGAACTCCCAGTGCTGTTCATGAGTCAGGAATTTCTGACTAGGCTAAATGACTATCGGCGTTTTGAGAAAAGTCTGCAAAGCCCTCTTCTATGTGAGACTCAAATCTGTATGTGGCCAGGAAGTACCCTAACAGTCAGGCAAAAGAAAATTCACAGACTTCTTAGCTTTCACCCTGCAATTCTTCCATTTTGTGTAAACAAACAGGTGAATGTGTATGGAACGGTATTCAGGGAATGAGAGGAGGGAAAGAGACACGGTGTATTAGGCATGGTGTTCAGAACATCCCTATAAGGAGGAAGGTACTACAGCTTTAGCTTTATGTATTTGATGGAGCAACAAATGCAACTCAGAGTTCAAATGCTGAACTGAGGAGCCTTTTTCTGTTTCAGTCATTATTTAATTGTGACATAAAAAGTGGACAAAAAGTAAAAAAGCTCCAAAAGCAGTGCAAAGAAAAATGCATTGCACCCAGCCACCGTGGAAAAGCTTTGAACTTGTTATTTAGAATATTGTCTCAGGAAATCCTGCAGGCAAAGTAGACCCCAAACCTAGAATTCTTATAAACTAAGTAGAGAAAATAGAGACAAGTTCATTGTGCTCTTAGAGCAGTACAGGCAACACCCTGTTCCTTTAGTTTAGGCTTCCCTCAAATATGCCTGTGCCATGTGTTGAAAATAATGACATTTTAGGCAAGATTCACAACATGTATCTCATATTCCTCCTTGCCTTCTTTAGTAGTTTTTTGTTGAATCACCTGGGGAAGCCATGGGTTTTTGGAATTGGTTAAAATGAAAAGCAGAATTTCTCATGCTGCTACCTTCGTACGACATGGAGCACTTCAGGTGGAGGCTCTTTCATTCATTTGTGTTTATTCTGGCTGCCAGAACGTTGTCATTTTGTCATTCTTGCCAGCCACTATTCTTACATCATTAGTCAAGAACTCAAGCCTCAGAAAAAATGACCTTTACTCATTAACAGTAGTAAATTTGAAGATCCAGGAGAGGGAAATCTGGCAGGTGTGGGGAACAGGAAGAATACGTTAGTTTCTCATGAAATTAGCTTGGTGATTTCATTCCAGTTTCTGTAGTCAGGAATTCTTATCACAAACTCCACAATAATTGTGATTCTCAGCAGATTTCATGGGGAATTTAGTGGATATTCTTTTCTCTTCAAGAAGTCATCCTTCATGGTCACATATATTAGTGATGTGGTACAAGGACGGTTGCAGTCTTCCTTATGTATATAAATCTAATGTGATACACCACTGTTTTACATAGATGTATCGGTATAAGCGAACTCTCTGGTGTTGTTTTTAGTAAGTAAATTCAGTGTCAGGTAGAGCACTAGGCCAAGCATGAGAAGGCAGGGTTTTAGCTACTGGCATAAGCTTCCTGTGTGATCTTAAGCAAGTCATTTATGGTCTAATTCACTAAATTGTTAATTGATAAGGATTAGATGCCTACATTTTAGGCTGTTTGTTAGTCTATGGAATTTGACTACCTAAATGAAGGGTTACTTTTAGCTCTTGGGTTTTTTTGTGTGGCATGATATAGGATGATTTAGGATCTGAAACAACCACATGTCAAATGGAACATTTGGATTTCTAGGCTTGGCAACAAGAAAAGGCTGCAGTGAGTGTGCAGGCAGCCTGTATGATATTCCCATATCAGTATGGAGGAAAGAACCTTTGTCCTTTAGAATTTTGAGCTCAGAAGTCTCTTCTAAAGGAAGGTGGGTTTAGTAGCTTAAAATATACAGTAATCAATAAAACATTAAACGTGTCTCTCGCCTGTTGATGTCTTAGTTGCTGATTCATATTCCTTCTTGTGCTGTCTTTATGTAGCCTAGTTTTTTTTGCTCCTCAATCCTGTATCTTCCATAAGGTAAGAGAGGAAGAACATGTCCCAGTTGTCCTTCTCCAGCCTGACAGCCTGTAAGCTTAAGTGTTAGTATGCTTCTTTGGGATCTGAAAGATACAGGTTTGAATTCCTCTGAGGAGGAGTGGTGAAGCCTGCTTTGCATGTTGCAGGTGACCATAACTCTATGGAAACAAAGCACCAGTACCACTAGTTCGTGTCTTTCTGTTTGCAAAGACAGCAACAGTGACTGCTGTGTTTTTCTGGGAACATGATGCTTCAAAAACACATGCTCCACATAACCAACAAGATCAGGCATACCAAGGGCAGCTGAGTTCACTCAAAAGCCCTCAACAGTGGCCAACCACATACTAGCGGTATCACACTTTTATACATGTAGGTAGTAACCAGGTAACTAGGTAACTGACAACCTTTAAAGTGATCCATTACAATAGATACGGGTCTTAATGGCACCTGAGGAGAAGTCTTCAGATGGTGTCAAATTCGTCCACAGATGAAGACAAAACAACCTCTTGCCTAAGTTCTGCTTTAGGTATCTAAACCTTTTAGACTTTTTTCCTCCGATCTATTAATAGAAATAGGCTGTGAAATGCCTGTTAATGAAAACAAATATATTCCATGTATTCCTCCAATCAAAACTTACAAGCCTACTTGTGTAGGTGGGAAATAAGCCTCTCTGTTGACATTTAGTTATGCCTTGAAGCAGGGCTTCAGAGTTCTTAAAACCATGCCAGTTATACAAGCTAGCAGATGATAGTTGTTTTCATCACCACAGGGTTGTTACAGAAGCAAGTAAGAAAAGTATAAACAGACATTTTTATTTATTATTTACATATTATCAAAGCGAAGGAAGCCTCTTTTAATTTAAGAGAGCTATGAAAAAACCTATAGAAAAAAACAGCTTTGCTCTTGGTATTTGATGAACTGTAATCTTTGATTGTACTTCATGATAAATTAGGTGGCTGGTCTCAGTGTTCAGTCTGATTTACAAGAGATTCTTTTGAAGTGATAAATGCCTATCAGCCTGCAGTGTTACACTGTAAAACAGAAGGATCTGAACCTACTTGACCAAACAACACCTTGTTTTGTTTCTAATAGATAATTCAAATGATGCAATATAGAGACATTTTAAACCAGCTGAGTAGTGAAGTCACTGTGTTATAAATAAGAAAAGGTACTTTATTTTAAGACTGACAAGTCTGAAAACAGAAGTTAACAGAAAGTCACAAGTCATTCTTGTGACAAGTGTGTGAAATCTAAAGAACAGATTCCATATGGTATCATATTTCAAGTTGTATGTCAATGACTTCATCAGAAAGTTATACCCTTCCAGTAGGAGAAATGATACCTTTGAAAACATGTGTGGCTGCATGTAAAAAGTAAGCTCTTCCTGTCTTCGCAGAGAGCCAAGACACTTTCTGCTGAACAGGCAGACAGAAGAGAAAGAACAGATGTAATTATCAATCATACACTGTCATTAGCCCAGCTCTCAGGTTCTGCAGAAAAGCAGAGTACGTACTGGTCAGTTACTGGTGCAGACCATAGCTGCTTTCATTACAGATTTCTTGTCTGCTGTTTATACTCCAACATAGTGAAGGCAGGATTAATCTAAACATCTGACAGTTTAGGCATGAGGATGGTTGCCAAGTTATATGCATTTGTTGCCACTTGGACATCTCATGCCAATGGCACAAGTGAGGTGGGCTGAGCCACAGAAATTACACACATTGGTGTAAACATCGATCAACATCCCATCCAAATTCCTTTGGCTTGTTCCCTTTGGCGTAGTGGACAGTGGATCTGCATAGTTCAGATCTGCTGCAGAGTTCAGATCCACTCTTTCGGCAAACACAGAAGAATGGTCACCTACAGGGTGGAAATGAGGCTTTATACCGCTCTTCAAAGGAATCCAAACCCATATCTCTAAGATCGCAAAGGAGTGTGCTATCATGAGACAGTTACACAGAGCAAATATTTAGCTCATTGCTTCTCCCCTGAGCTATTTCTACTGTAGGAAAACATTTGCACCTATGCTCAGAGACTACAATGTGGTGGATAATTATATATTGCCGAAGATAAAGCTGTACCTAAAGAGACAAAGGTCAAAGCACTTTTCTGCAGAATTGGAAAAACCAACACCAGTATTTCAAGAGGTGCTTAAGTTCAGCATCTGGATTTGTCTCCTTTCTGGATGGCAATGAGAGAAGCTGCTGATTAGAACTACTGAGTCTGACTAAATTACTGAACTCTTTAAATGTGGATTAACAAATATGGGGTTTTAATCTCCAAATATGGATTAATGAGACTGAATTTTCTCATCTGTATTTGAAAAGATAGCCTTGAATCACTTTCTTGAAGTCACCTTTTCTCTCCGTCTTTGTGTCTTTTGAATCCAAATGATTTCCTGTAGACACTGTAGCTCTTTAGCATATTAACAGGGCCATTTTTTTTGTTTTAAATAACAGCAGTACTTACTATGCCATTTGTATGTGTAGCCTGTAGAACTTCTACCCACAAAAAGAAGGAAAGCCACCTATCTAACTTCATTTCCTTCAAGGAATCTTCAAGGAAACATGAGCAATCATATCCAAAGAGCTGCACCTGTATCCCAAGTTTTAAGGAGCAGTAGAAATAACAGACTATTACCAAAGGCAATAACCAGTTCTCCAAGGTCAAAAACTAATGGGAGAAACACTTGCTAGAAGTTCCTTAGTCTGAATGACTTAATTACTAAAATTTTAGTTGTCTAGTGATAGAAAATTTTATGTCTGCAACTTTGCATGGATTAATTACTTCATCTCGGGCTTTGTTCTTGCCCAGTAATAAATGTAGGGGCAAAATGTTTTAACAATGACAGAGATACTCTGTTTATTTGGAAATAGTGAAGTGACCTATTGCTAGACTGCTCGCTTCAAATGTATACTGTCTGCTTAGGTCTGTGGTGGGTAGCCAGCATAAAACAATAAGGATATATGTAAGTGGTCAGTAAAAAAAATACACATTAATTATCAAAATGCCACTTTCTTCAGAGTAGGTTCATAGGTCAAGAGGGCCTGGATGTCTACAAAGAGCCCTGAGTTCTCCTTTCCAGAAAAAAGAGAATCCATTTGGCAGTTCCAACTTCAGAGCCTTTGGAATCAGAAAGGATAAAAAAGATTTCAAACATATTTCTATGAGATTGTGTCCTGCACGAGCAACTAACTGTCAGACTTGCACAGACAGTTAAAAGATTTGCACAATAAGAAAAAAGAAGCCGTAATAGTTCTGCTTAACTAGAGAACAACTTCTATATCAGTGACAAGCAGTAAGCTCAGCTACTTATATAATTTACTAACCAGAACAATCCTGACTGCCAAAGGCCTAAATCTTATCTTGAGGGCTCTGCTTGAAGGATGTGGGGTTCTGACCTTCTTCTTTAACCACATGGGTATTTCCAAAGTGTAAATCTGGATAAAACTGAATGGTGAACACTGGTTCTTGTTAAAACGTAATTCTCTTGGATACTTTTTATAACTGGAACCAACAAAGATATCTGATGCAAATGAAATAGACAAGGCTCTTCATTTTATTTTAAATTGGCCTGACTTGCTTCATGGCATTCATTTCAGTGTTTTCCAAACCACAGCCTGAGAAGCCTCTTGAACCTATCAGACAGGATTCTGTTCCAGTAAAGTTTTAATCCTTATGTATCAAATAGGCAAATTCTCAATGCCAAAAGACATCACAAACTGGATATATGGTAAATCTGGGGACTAGTGAATCTATGTTTTATTGCTGAATATTAAGTTCAACATATAAAGCTAGATATCAATATATGTATACGTGTTTATACACAACGCATAACTTTTACATATGCATAAATAATGACATATGATATATACACTAATATATAGTAAACATTGGGTTAATGTTGGCATGAATCATCAGGTGTTTGTGACAGAGGCTGCCTACAAAGATCTAGGAAAGTTTCAAGGCATGATCTTCAGTAAAACAAAACCAAAGAAAATCTGCAATCATAACTGTTTTCTCTACACTGTTGTGAGATTTGTGCTTTCCAGGTGTGAGACGGCTGCTGTTGAGAAATGCTTCAATACTGCAGTGCTTCATTCTTTGACTCCTTTCCTTTAGAGTGAGTGCTGCAGAAGGTGTCCAGTGTCTCAAGTGGACTTTTACAAGAACAGAACAGAATTACCTAGAAGTTAACTTTCTGAAAGTGCAAGAGGGCATCCTGCCCACAGTGTTCTTGTGCTGCGGGTCCCATCCAGCCACAACCTCTGGCTTTGATTGGGAAAACTCCAAATATTCCCTGGGGTCTGCTGGAAAGTCATCTACTTTCTGTCACTCCTCATGCTTGGCTCCTTGGGCTCCTCACAACATGTCTCTTATTCTGCACCTTTGCTGCAGGTTTGCTGCTTGTTGTGTTTCTCCCCCATTGCCAGTTTCACCAGGTGCTCCAAAAGCAGCACCCAGCTGTGTGTGTTTGATGTGACTCTGGAGAACAGCAATCTCCCCTCCAGCCACAAGCTCCCTGCAGACTCAGGTTGCGGAGCCAGGACAAATCACAGATGCAGCTATGCCCTGGCTGCTTAGCTACAGCTTTTATGAAGAATCGTCATGTACAGCAAACTAAAAAGAATCAAACTACTGTAATCCCTCCCACCCCCCACCTCCTAATGTATCTGGGGGTTAACTACAGTGTAAAAAGGAAATATTTCCTCTTTTCTTGTTATATTGCTAAAACATAATTTTTTCACCATCTAAAAAACCACATTCTTTCTCATTTGCACGTTCATTATTATTTGGTCAGTACTGTCTGGTTTTAAATGAAACTTAATTTTCATTTTAGAAATTTTGTTTTAAATCTTATCTCCTTTCTTCTGAAAAGAGAGCAGGGAAATGATTTGCTCAACTGTTTTAATGAAAATTATCTTAGCCTCCCTCTTTCCCAGCATGAAAAGCAGGGAAAAAGTTTTTTTTTTTTCTTATAGTTTTGTTCAAATTTCTTTTGGAAGTGTAACATTTTATTTAATGACACTATTCCTTCTTTATTTTAGTTGGTATTTCCCTTAACTATTCATTTTTACCATTCCTTTCATGTTTCACTGGTAGTGCTTGCATTCCTAGTTCTGAAGTACTTATATATGAGTTTACAGTGCGGAGGTCCAGCACTTTGAATAACTGGCTATAATAGAAAACAACAAACAAATTAAGGATGGTGTAACAATTTAAAAAATTCTCCCACTGTTTTGAAATATTTCCATAAACATATTCATCTTATATTTAAAAATCTTTATTTTTTAATTTGTGAGAATACTCATTAGGAGATTATTAAATCCAAGCTCATTAGTAGGGAAATTTCTGTAACATCCTCCAGTTTTGTTTGTCTGACTGGATTTTAGAGTTATCTTTCCCAAGATATTTCAGAGGTCTTATCTATGATTCTACATGAAGAAACATCATTCACTCTTCTGTGTTCCTCCCTCTCCAAGGCAGAGATTTTTCATATCTGTCCAAGAAGATGGTTAACACATGTCAGGAAAGCACAAGGATTATGGTAGGTTTTAGTAAGTAGTAGTAAAGTTAGCTCAAAAACCAAATACTGGAGGTTTTCTATGTTTATCTACTTGTTGTGGACCTAATTAAGTGGATCTCAAGAATAAGGTATGAGAGTTTTTTAAGAGTAGAAATCAATTGCTCTGCAAAGAGAGATGACTTCTTCCAGGATTTTTCTGGGATGGAAGGGATCCCCATCCATTGACGGGGTTGTCAGTGGAATCAAGTCACGGAAAGTTGGCTCAGCCAGGGCCAGACACCTCTTGAATACTGTACTAAAGGAATTTTGAGCACTAGAATCCCATTTTATGATTTTCTCATTCAACATAGTCTCAGGGTGTAGTAAGCGTGTAGTTTAATGTTTCTGTGGTTAATCAGGCAAACCCTCTCCTTTAACAAATTTTGCAGAAAATAAGGGAAAGAAAGTTGTACCCAGAATTAACTAACTAGCTCAGTCCATTTCTCATTCATGTGGTTAGAAGGTGATCTATTCAATTAAAAAATTAAAACCCAATCATTTACTCCAAGTTTTTTCTGGTAAGAAAATAAAGGAATAAAATTGCATATACAGTAATTCCTATTAAAGATTTAACTTTTATCAGACTACAAGCATTTTAAACAGACTAACTGCATGTAATACTTCTTCACACTGCTGGTGTGGTGTTCACCAGCCAGACATAAATAAGAATTAGGACTTGATAAAAAATGGTATTTTGTAAATTGCTAAAGTAATATTTTCAAATTCTGTGGGACAAAGAAAATAAATATCCACCTTTGTACATCTGAAAATGCAATTCAATAATTTATCCAAACCAAGGACATTGTCTCCACTAAGAAAGAGTTAAATAATTGCCGGTTAAACTGGGAGTAAATCCAAGATTTCAGAAACATGTTTTAGTTGAATCATTTATTTTGTCTATGGATAGATCTACTATTTGAAAGGAAGTTCTTTTCTTCATTTGCCATTGTGAAGTCTCAAAAGCAGTGCCCAGTGATGAATATGGTTATACTTAGCAATACCTCTTTAGAACTTTATCATAGTGTAAACCAGCCCTTCTGGGATATATTCTATATTGTGTAATTTCTTCTAGAAAAATGCCTTATGTTGGTTTGAAGAATGGACAAAAACATACATAAAGAGCACATCAACCCAATAATATACAAATGTAAAAGATCAAGCTGGTTTTACTCTCTGTTGTATTTATTATTGTATCTCATTCCCCACTAACTGAGATCTCTAACATTCCATTTTCAAAGGAAAAAAATAGTTACAAATCAGATCACCGTACTTCAATTCTGGTCTTGATTTAACCAGAATGTGAAATATTCTCTAGTACTTTCCCACTTCAGTCTAGATTTTCTCCCTTTTTAATCTGTTATCCTTTACATATTGTCCTTCTCCCTTCTACATTTGTAGTGGTAAGTCTCCCATTCCAGAGAAGCCAAATATTGATGTAGTGGAGACTATTTATACTGGTATTTAAGAAATCACTTCTCAGAAATTTGTACTGTACCAGAGATCCTTTGAGTGGGATCATGGGATGCTGATGCAATTGTAAATCCATGCCCCCATTCAAAAAGCAAATAAAAACTCAACACAAAATTAAAATCTCCAGTTAACCCCTGTCACTTAACAGGAGTTATATGGGGCCTTTTCTGCTTCTAAAATCTAACCTATTCAAAAAAGTAAAGAATTACTACATTTGCCAAATATTATGGTGGAAGTCTTTAATACTGCAAATGCTGTGGCCTAGGTGTATATGTCAGTGTGAACTTAACATATAACTTATCCACGATTATTCATCTTGAGGTTCTAAGTGCAAAACAGAGGTAACTCATTAAAGATTTTGATTAGCTGGGATCTTCATTTCTGAATTGCAAGAAGAAAGTGTAAGTGCAGATGCGAGTAGCTGAATAAGGCAGAGGATTGACTAAAAATCAACAACAGTATTGACTCGTCTTGAAAATACACAAGAGGTATGCTCACTGTTTAGAGTTCCAGGATTCTGTCTCTTTCTGTAAGGATACCCGCATTCTTCATGCTCAGGATGTAGTTTAACACAGTGAATGGGTATATTGTCTCCTCCATTTTGAAATATGATCAAAGAACAAAACACATTCTTGGGAACCTGGGACCCTGCTTCTTAGATAGCCAACATTTAGATGACAACTTTACCTCTGTGTGAGAAACAAACTTCACAGGTGTTTTGATTTTCTTTTTAATTACTCTTTCTAATAAGATAGTTGTTCTAGTGAAAATCTAACTGCAAATCAGGTAGGTTTAATAGTGAACTTATTAAGTTTGAAAGCAGAGGCTGCATGTGTCAGTAAACTAAATGCATTTCCAAGGTTTCATTATTTTATGTGTAGTTTTTTGTTCTACAGTCCAAGTGTGTTCTGTGATGATTACATCATACTGGATTGGGCATGGTGTTATGCATGAAAACAATCTTATCCTTAAATAATATGAGTATCTATATTCTCAGTTAAGACCTCTGCATGTTACTTTAGAAGTGTGAAGTGGCCTTAAAATGGGTTAGGTATAAACTTGCTTTAAGTTACTGACTTTTGCTAAAAAAAAAAAAAAGGCATTTAGAATTCGAACCAATATATTCTACCTTTATTATTAAAAAAGTTAAAAAAAACACCCCAACATAATTTTTTAATCTTAAAGAAAGAACAGAACAATTCTGAAGAGTATATTAAAAAAATATCACAGTCAAAGTTACGGCTAGTGGGGAAGGCTGGAGAGTGGTAGCTCAGCCAGACTCTTGCTGTACTACAGCGTAATAGAAATCACAACAGTAGAAATCAAAGGAAAGAAAAAGTGGATCGTGGATGCATTAAAGTGCAGAAGTTAAGTCTTTTCCCAAGGCTGAATGACTACTTTTGCTTTGTGATTAGGATCATGCAAAAAAGCTCTATGCTGTAAATGGAAGGGAGAGCTGTATTTCACTAAACAGTTCACTACCTGGGTAGAGCAGTTAATTAACAGATTTTTCAAGACGTGGACTCTCAGCAAAATATCCTTGACAGATAACTGTTCCTAAGAAAGTTGGCTATAAATCATATATTCAAAACAGTAACTAGAAGTTTTGCTTGTCAGATTTTTAAAAGAAGAGAAGTGTTTCCTTGAACTTTTGCCTGACTTTGGCTGCCAATATATTACTAGCACCTGGGAGAAGCCTCAGGCTTAAACAGTAGAAACACATGAAGTTCCATTTTGTTTTAATAAGGGTCCCCTTCCTGTATTAGCCTTTGTTGTATTATTTAATTTATTCTAGTATTAAAACTAAAAAAACAAAAATCTCACTTACTGTCAGAAGACACTTGAGCTTAGGTTTTAGGTAAAAATCGCTGTTATTAGAAAAGGTAGGCAAGGATTTACTAGCTTTTCTAATGCTTGTTGAGCCATCCTCGGTTCTGCAAATACTGAGAGTAAAACAAAAAACCCTGCTATTGTAAGGAAGAACTGCATGCGTGAATGTCACTATGAGGTGAGAGCAGGTATGTATTTTTGATTTGTAATGGACTCAATTATTGTACATCAAAGTGATCCTGGAGGAGAAATGTCTCTTTTCAGTGCAAAGGAGACAGGAAGACTGATGTACCATCTCTCTACTGTGCTGTATTCCTGATCTGAAGGAACAATGAGGCAAGGTAGTTCATTCTTGAGGCCAACAGAGGCCATGGCCTTTTTGCTGTCCAGGTGCGATGGAGTCATAATATTCTATGTACTGATGGCTTGCAAAAGTGCTTTTGGACTAACACAAAAGAGGAATAATACAGTACATCTGTGGCATTAATGCATAGAAGACCTCAGCTGACTGAATATCCCTGTATCTAAAAACACAGAAGTTTACTAGAACATGTTTTTTATTTGCTTCCTTCAGGAAGGAGCTGAACTAGGAGGAAATAAAGGGAAAAATATGATCTCATTGCTGCAGTTCTTCTGACTTAAGGTTTGATTTAATTTCCCATTTAATTCTCTTTGCACAGTGTGTAGCTTCTGTTTTACAGGGATAATTTGATTTACAGGAATAATCTTATGAGTTCAAATTTGAAGGCAAAATTCTTGAAGATCTCATTTTAGAAATAATTTGAACTCTTTGGAACCCTTCCACTAATAAATGGTTCCTGCACAACCTTTTGGCTTCTCAAAAAATCTTATAGTTACTGTCTCGCTAAATTTCAAATATACATTGCAAGAATTGAAATTGTGGCTATAAAATTTACTGCCTTTTGCTTATTTTTTTCCAATGCTATTCAATAACCCTTTGCCAAAATGGCCACGATTTCCAACAACTCACTATGGTATTTTAGCCAATCAACAGAATGGAAATACTTATGTTCAGACAGTTGCAGCATCAGTAGTGGTCTGACTGGCCACTGACTCTCATTTTTCCAATGACATTCAAGTTACAGGCTGCCGCAGGCAAATGGCAGACCTCTTTCTTAAAATTTGCAATTATATATTTGAACTTTCAAGCCTGCCAAAATACGACACAATCACAGTGTACTCTAAGTTCTCAGAATATATAACAACTGTGTTTTCTTTTGTGGCAGGCCATAGCTGAAAGATTGTAAAGGCTTTTCCATTATAAAGCTTGTAAGAGAGTTTTGCATCATGTGAATGTCACAAGCTGTTAAAAGAAGGAAAAAACTACCTCATAATGCTATTGTAGGCAGCCGTAAGTATCACCACTGAGGTTGCTACTAGAATGTAAACTTCCCGTACCCTACTTCAGAATGCCAACAGCTGAGTTACTGTTTGCCTCCATGCAGACCAAGCTGCATAAAAGGATGTTAAACATTTCACTACCCATAAGAATCAGCAATAAAATATCATCTGGGATGTATATATTCTCTTGCTAGCGGAGAGACAATATGTGATCCAGTGGCTAATATGGATGTTTGGAAGTCAAGTATGTTATTTTCTTCCTAGTTAGTACTTTGTATTATACTGCTTGGAGTAGGAGGCAGTTCGTTTCCAGGCATCTAGGACCGAAGATCTTGTGGGAAGGAGAGGTAGTCTAAGATATAAGATATGACTTAACAGGCTGCATAGTCAAGTTTGAAGATGTGTACATATTGTATGCAGAATGAACCACTGGGCTAATACAAGTCTGACATACCGGTCTGCTCTTTGCTAAGTCTGAGTTACAAAATTAAACTTGTTTATAAAATGAGAGGAGAGGGGAGAAGGGAAGGATGCCTACATGATGATACGTATGCTAACAGGAGGACATCTACTTTCTAATAGGTGGTTTTGTTGGTCATATCTTCACTGCTTGCAAGAACAATTTCACTGTTTTCTTGAGCTGGCTGCCAGATGAGTATACCCAGACACACAATGCTTCTGTTGACCTGGTCAAGTCTTCACAGACCACTTACCCATGAGAAAAGAACAGCATTAGGGTCTACCAGTGAGTAGGGCTCTGGATGTTGGAAGAAGCTGCACTCAAGTATAGTCACTTGAGATAAACCACTGAAGTGTTTTGCCTTGTTTCTATTCATTAAAGTACCAGTGCAATAACTCTGTGGAGTACTAGACTGGAAGTCTTTTAAGTCTTTAAAGCATTTTATGTTTCCTTGGGAACTTGCCCAATCCGACACTTTTAAGGAATTTTTCAGTAACCTGCCATGGTTTATGCTGGATAAAGCAATTGCTTCCATACACTGAGTTAGTGCTACATCTGAATGTCACTAAAGGACAGTCATTAGCATAGTTTGGCTATGAAACATTGTGTAAAAAGTGCACTGCAATTTTTGACTACAGTTAATTTGATGTAGAGGCATGATAAAGCAAACTCCACAGTCACAAAACCATCAAAATTTTTTTCTGTGTCCCAATGCTGTTGCAGTCAAACTGAAGAGCAGCAAGCATAAAAGTTCCAGCAGGGATTTAATTTATTCATATGACCACCTAAGTAGGCCTGTTCTGCAGCATGCTTACATGTAACAGTCTTAGCAATGACTGGTACACCTTTCTGTTACACCCTTCTTTTATAGTTTCAAGCCTAGGGCCTCAGGTGTAGGTGTATTGGATGGTAACTACTCCTCTCATTTTACTACTTAATTGCTAGCTATTCTTTGCTTTCAGAAAAATGGGAAAAAGATATGTGACTTCCTCAAACTAAAGTGGTTCCTCAGTTGGATTGCTCACCTCTCGTAGCAAATCTTTGTTCACAATAATAATCAATTTTTGCTAATAGTTCTTCTAGTAATAGAGTCAAGCAACATAATCAGTAACATAATTTTCAAAGATTATTCAATCAAAAAAGCCTGAAATATTGAAAGTTAAAATCAGTTCTGTGAAAAAGCTTCAAACTTTTAATCATAACCTCACCCATAAGTTGAGTTGTGTGTCTGTGAGGCCTCTAACTCTGTGCCCTGTAGACCATTGCAAATTATAGCTGCACCCAATCCAGGACTGACAGATAGATGAAAGACTATTTTATCCTTAGTATGGCATAAATGATAAGAAAAGAATCAGGGATCTAAAACAGGCTATCAATCCCACAGAACTAACAATTGTTCATACAGCTTCCCAGAGGCCCTTGCCTTGTTGGTTAAAATGGGAGCTCACTGCAAAGGTGGGAGAAAGTCCAGTGTGGTTCTTCTGGTAGCCAGTCCTCCCAGGTATGAGGAGGCTCAGCCCTGAGTGTTATGCAGAGGGTTTAAACTCTGTTGTTATAAGAGGGCTAAATATTGTGCCTTTTGGGGGCTGCTGGGAGCATCTCTGGAGGTAAATCCCCTCTGATTTTTGTAAGACCAATCTGTACAGTTTTCTCTTCACAGCTTGTTGGCCATTGGTCATATGTCCATGCGGTCAACATGGTAGTTCTAGTGATTGTATCTGTCAGTGGTCATTCATGAGAAAGCAGATTTGGACATTACAACTGCAGAGAATCTTTAACAGTAAAAGACATAAATAATCACTAAAGAAAGGCATTTGGTAGAAGTGCAAGCTGAATATAACTCCTGAAGAGCGAATCTGGAACAGTAGATGAATATTCTGAATATTTGGTCTGGTTATTCTTGGGTGGAGGGGAAAAAAAGAAATGAAGGAGAAGAAACAGATTACCCCACAAGCTGTTTCAGATCAGACTGCAGAGGAGCCTTTGGAGACCCTGCTTTGGAGACCATAGAAGGGACGTTATGTTACCTGTAGGATTCTTGTCTGGTAACTCTATCTCTTACCTTGTTTGTGTATCATGGGCATGTGAGTGCAAGCTTGTGTATTAGGATAATGGCTGTCATGTCCATGCGATTCTGACGGCAGTCCCTGTGAGCTTTAAGCAAATGGCTGAAGCACAGACAAGCAGTTGCAGAATCTGCTTCCCCTCTGTCTGAAGTGGGAGAAGTTTTCCCCCTAAATCCATAGTGAGGAAGGTGTTATATTAGTTATTCCTGGAAAAGGAGAACTCTTTTCAGTCTGTGTTTATGAGTGACCTTTGTCACTGCTCTAGTTTGACTTTACTGAAAAGTAGTGAGGTACCACAATTGAAGAGATGGGCATCCAAGTGTCTATCTTCAGACCCTCATAGAAGTCCCAGCTTTAGAAACATGAATATCTTCTCTAGTCTCTATCAGGGCTAATGAAGCCTAGGTCTGCCTTCTGTTTAGTTCTCCTTTGCCTCTGCCATCCAGGTGAAAGGAACAACATAGATACATCTGAATTCATCATGAAGGGTTTCTCTTGATTCTACCACAGAAAAATGGTGCCATGGCTACCAACAGAGGAAAAGACAAAGCGTCACCTACACAAGGACCTATGCCTGGCACAGATTTCAAGACGAAGTTTCCTTTTCTAAACATATATGAGTGAAGAAATTGATAAGAACTATTATGTCCAACAAAAAATGATTCATGCCTCTGTGAAAATAAATAATTATACTCTTCACTTTAGAAAACCATACATATTTGAAGATCTTGGAAGGAACCCACATGTTGATATTTAATATGTCAAAGCATTCAAACATGGCATGGCCTTCTGGGAAGTCTGTGAGTTTCAGAGATTACCGGAGGGGCAGCAATAAGAACTAAAAGAAGACCTGAAATATTTTTCTTGCAGGCCTACATTATGTTCTCTGCCTTCCCCTCATCACCACAAATTTTGAAACCTGTTAAACCATCCGTTCCCCACAACACTCCCCTTGGGAGAGGCAGCTGGGGGCAGTAGACAGCTATCTTTGCCTTGGGGCAGCACCTGAGACTGCTACTTTCTCTGGAACATAGCTTGGGGCTATCTCCCTGCTCTCCAGACCTCCACCAGCACTTCCTTCTTTCCACAGCCCTGGCGCTGTGTAGCAGGTACACACAGCCGGGGTGAACTAAACCTGAGGTAGACCACATAATCATGAAGAGCACTGGCTTCAGGCAGGCAATGTAGGAGAGCTGGAGGGAATGTGACCTGAATGGCTGGCTATGCCTAGACTAATTCAGAGCTGTCTGATGTGGGTGTGTTCCCAGGCTATATCTGGGTAAGAGAAGATAGGGGTGAATTTTCCCCTTCCTCTTGCTCCTGTCTTCCTGCTCCTCCCTGCCCCTCTAAAAAAACCTTGGTAGGAAAGAGGCAGAGGCATGTCAGCCAGGAGAAAGCTGTATTCATTTTAGTTGGGCCCCACCACTCAGTCTGGCTATGGGGGAGCTCTTTACATGAGTAGGGGAGATGGCTCTTTGAACCCTCCATCTTGGAAAACTTGTGTCACCCACCTCCGCATTGAAGGCCCAAACTTCAGGACTCTGTGGTCGAGTCTGCCAAGATCTGTAGGCCTCTCTGCCTCCCATGACATGGGATGCTAGCTGTTTTGCTGCCAGCAGCTTTTAAGCTGACATAGTAAACACCACTTTGCCACTGATGGTAACAGCAAGACAAGAAAGTTTAGGTGCATCCTCTCTGGTGTAGCCTCAATACTCCTCTGATGAGTGTTAGTACTTAGCAAGAAACAAGGTTTTGGGGTTTTGAAATGTCACTTAGGTTCTTAGGAAAACTATTCATGAAGTCCAACTACCGTGTCTCAGAAGTACTTTTAACTAACACCTTGCAATGAACTCTTCCTTCATAGTTTCCTTTCTAAAACAAAAGTTTTGTTTTGCAGGACTAGTTCATGCTTCAGATACACCCATGATAGACCTTTAGAAATTTCTGGGTATTTTCTGAGATTCTCTGGCTTCTTTTGTTTTTTTTTCATTATTCTTGCTTTTTTATTTTCCTCTGTAAAGCACAACTCTCTCCCTAGATACAAAGTTATCGTAGGCTTTGTATGATATACACAAGGCAGACCAATTAACCAGTACTATTTGCATTTGGAAAGGTTATTCTTCTAGAAATGTTTGAATAATACTTATATTCAGATTGGAAAGTCCAAAGCAAAAGTCTGCCCAAGCAAAATACCATAAAAATCTGTAAGTTGTAATGAGCAAGAAATGAACAATCATTTCAAACCACAAATTTGGTTGGGCAGCCAAGAATCTAGAGAAATGCTAAGTGTGAAAATACAATGAAGTGAAAACTTTTTCTCCTTCCTTGCTGATTCTCTGTGTTACTCCTCTTTCTACAGTGCTATTAAAAGACCCTGCCACCACTCATAAACCAACACTAAGTTGCAGGACAGCTAAATGTTACTGTCTTGAAATTTCTTTCCATTTAAGAAAGAAATAAAACAATTATATATAAATATACACTGTAAGGCTGTCACAGTGAGGTCTCATGCATCAACAGCTTTTACACAACTATATACTCCAGTGTGCACAGAACTGAGTAGTTCCCATGGTAACTGTCACATCAAATACATCTTTTTAGTGCAGACACGTAAAAATCAAGCATTTGTGCTATCATTAATAATACTTACATTGAGATTGTGACAATATGTTGATTTTACATTCTTTTTAATCATGACTATATATTGTGGAGAGGAACATTTTTCTCTGTAGCATCATTTTGATTTTAATTCTTTCAGTATATTACAACAGCAAAAATTAGTTTTGGGCTTCAAAATTGTATCAGAACTCACTGACAGTGAACTCTAGTAGTTCAGGTTTATGTGATGGAACTACAGACACAGTGAACATGAGACAACACCTTGCTTTTAAAATCCTACAGTAAAAATCTATATTATTTATGCCATGTGATATTTTGGAAAGATAGAGGTATTTCTAGTTACATGTTTGAATAATGTTGTTATATAGTTCATTCTGATTGCAAATAAAATAAGTATAATAACTAGGTATTCGCACTCCGCTCAGGTAGAAAAACTTGCCAACATTCCCTGCATGCTTAAGTATCATTTTTCCAGTTTTCAAATAGCTAACGGCATTGCTTTATTAAATTTCCTTTTAAAAAATAAGCTATTAATTTGAAACATGTACTATCTCTACATATTTTATGTTCAGTTTGTTTTTATTTAATTCCCTTGACTTTTGTTGGAACAAATAAACCCTACAAAGCTTTCTTCTTTTCTCTAATAACTTTTCACGTGATCATAACAAGGCATTTACTGCAAACTGAAAAAAACAAATAAACATCAAACAAAATTGAAATGAACATTAAATAGCTTTGCTTTTTTTCCTGAGAAATCTTACTTTCAACTGCTCTCACGTTTCCCTCCTCTCTTAATTATAAATAAAAATTCTGAGATAGTTAATTGTCTGTACTTACTTGTGCTAATGAATAGTAGAGTTTGGAATACTGCAGTTTACTAACTTAATGCCCCTTTATAAATTAGTGCAGGTATACGTTGCAAATATATGTTTGAAAGAAACTGTTGAGTCATATTAGTTGATTTAGCTTCCACTGAGCAAAATGACATAATTCTATTTTAACAGTTTCATAAAATCCTCTATGTGTCTAGCTAGTCTTTAAAAGTAACATTGATTTAAAATTACCCCTAAGTTTTGTTGGATGATATCTAAACTGTAAAGGAAACTGTCCTATATAGGCATTTCAATGGTAAACTTCATAAGAAAGTAAGAAAATGTCATTAAATGTCCATTATGAATCCAGCCCCACATTCTTTGTCTAGCTGAAGTTCCAGCTGAAGCTGTAGCAATGAAGGGACTGGAGTTCTACTCAGGCTATAGGTGGCTTTCTGATTTTGTTTGTGTGGCAGTATACTTTAGTGACTGTGTGGCTGTGTTACTGGTTTGTTGGGTTAATCGGTTTCTCTTTCCTGATCTTTGCATTTGTGAAGTGGGATAATGGCATTGAATTTTGTACTGTGTCCTGACATCTGCAGATGAAAATATAGAACTAAGGCTTGTGTTACATTTTGATTGACTTGGGATGAGTGTTTCATAGCAGCTCAAAGCTGTTTCCATAATACAGGATGTTAAAGCAAGAAAGCTTTTGGAACATATTATCAATGTGGGAAAATGTGAAGAAACAAAGGGGAATGGTGAGTGGAGATTCTCATGGTAACAAATGTTCATGTTCGGTGCCAGAGTACTGTACAAAAGAGATGTGTGCTGAAAGCTACAGATGAGTCACAATTTTTCTAATTGAGGTGCTGTCTTAAAACACAAGATATTTCATTTTCTCTTTCTCTCCTCTCAAGTTTTCAGATTTTTTTTTATATGACCTACAGGGAAAAGGAAGAAATAGGAATGTGAGTGGAGGAAAGGTAGGTAGTGGAGTTATGAAGTTCATGAAAGAAGGAAAGCCAACTTGAGAATTAAAGTATGGGTGCAGAGAAGAATGATTGATGGGCAGAATGGAGACAGATGAAGAATGGCACTTGGTGGGACAGGTGAGGAAATGGAGAAAAGCAGCCAAGCAGTGGGTACTCATTAGTGCAGCAGCATCAATGTAACGCTGATTCCCTGCCCAGGTCAAAGCACTGATAGTGCTGGGATAATGATGTCTGACAACCAATTGGCAGGAAAAAGAGCAGATCTGTAGAATCACCTGGCAACAAAATAAGAGCTGAAGACTTTGCAAGATTACAATTGTAGCAGAGGGATGGGTTTTGTACACCTTTCTGAAGTGTTTTGAAACTAGTGAACGGATAGACTTCATGCGCAGCATGTAATACATTTATCAGTATTCTCTGCTTTCACTGGTGTAACTTTTACATTGTGAAATGCAGATGACTGAGTTTAAGATACAGTGTCAGTGCTTCCAAATTCATGTGTTTTCCTTCTTTGGTAATGAAACTATGCACAGTCAGTTCACATGTCCATTTTATGATAATTCTGTGATTAAGATGAATGTCAGAAAAGATAAATGCATTTGACTAATGGATCTCTGGTCAGAACTCAACTCTGTGGTGTTTACAAAACATCTAGCTAAGTAATTTCAAATACCAAACATGAGCCAGTAATACTAGGACATCCTGCTTGCTGTGACTTTCTTTGCATGGCAGTTTTGAGAAATTATTAATTTTTAAGGGGAAAAAGAAGATAGGAAAGGTTGCACGTGTGTCCAATGACACATGCCTGTTTGTGCCTAATTCATTGGAAAAATTGCTCAAGAACTGTTCAGCCATGTTCGAATACGCTGCCAAGGTCAATGGGACCTTTCCAAAAGTGCTGGTTATGTGAGGTAAAAGTGCTTGAGGCAACTTCAACTTAAGCATTTTTGTATATTTACTTGTTTTATTTGGAGATCAGATAATCCGATGGTTTTGGCAGGCCCATCTCCGAGCGCTATTGACGGCATTCCCTGGAAGGCTTAGAAGAGGGGATTGATTTGACCAAGAGCGCAGAACCCAGCACTGTAGTACAGAGCTGCATAGTATGGATCAGCTAAGGGTACCCAAAGTGTATTTAGACACTGCAGACTTTCAATTCAAAGTCCATTTTTATGATAGTTGTAATCCAGGAACAGAAAAAAAGGTATGCAAGTGCTCTAATTTCTTGTCCTATCAGCATGATTTTGTATATTCCCAGCAGGCATCTAGAAAATGTGGAAGTGTTGATTCCAGCTCTGAGATGGTCGATATGCCATATTTGAAGGCATTTTGAAAGTAAGTTAAAGAGGACAATAGTACCATGTACTAAGTGCTGCTGTCCTGTGTGATTCTGGAAAGAGTAGCTAGGCAAGAAAATCTACCTAGATGCATACAGGTTTTGTGTGTATATTTGTGAGGCTGGCTGAGTTGGTTTAAAAGGTTGTAGTGAGTGGGAAAAGTAGCTGGGTGAAACCTGGCCACATTGACCTTAATTGTTTGCACTTCCAGCCATTGTTTCTGCAGTGTGGTTTGGGTATGGCTTCTCTCTATTGCAGACAAAGAAAGACTCCTTCAGCAGAGACTAAAAGAAGGTTAGAACTGAAAGAAATCCAGCATTTGGTTAAACTTTGAAGTTTAACATAGTCCAAGAAGAGAGAAGAATTTGATCCTGCTCCCATGAGAGTAAGTGTGAACAGAACTAGGCATAAAAAAAGTTTGTTTCCCATATTTCTCTTAATCATGAAGTTTGGAATAAGAAAGTCTCATATATAAGCAAGGCTGCTCTGGGTGTGGTTTGGTTTCCAACCTGGTGGTTAAAAATCACCTCCAGCAAGCTTTGCTGCCCTGGCTTTTGGGAATTGCAATGTCAGTGCTTGGCTTAGCAGGAGTTTCCTTTGCCCACAACTTCTGACTCCCTGAGGCTCGGACCTGGAAGGCTGATGTGCAGCCCCACCTCCATCCTTAGCTGTTCTTGGAACTGGATGATATTCCTTTGGCAGGAATACCCCTGAGGCAAAGCAGGGCGATGATACAAGTTCACCTCGTTTACTGGAATGTCACTTGTACCATCCAGTGCTTTTTGCATTGTAATTATTTCCTGGGGGTAATTGCATGCTTTTTAGACTTTCTTTTGCGCTCCCATGCTCAGCGCAAAAAATTGCCAGAGGGCATTGCTGAACTGTTCCCAAGGAGAACAGTAATGTCTACTAGTCACTTTGACATTATTGTTATTTATAAATCCTAAACAAAAGAAAATAAAGGGCAAGGTATTGTTAACCCAAATCCATCTGTCTGGGGTACAGAGCTGGTCTGATGGTTGACAGTCGTTTTCCCAGTCATGTTGGAACTAGACTAATCATGTGTGTGTGAAAACTTGGGCTACTTACTTGTGCTATTCCATAAGCGAATGTGTTCGGTATGTATCAAGGTGGTAAAAAACCCCGAGTATTGTTATGGGACCCTCTTTACATGCGTCAGTTGGGAAAGTTATCCAAAAGAAGAATTACGTACTCTATACCCCCAAAGAAGTAAAGGCATGTCAGTTTTGTCCAGAACAGGATTGGGGTTCAAGAGACAAACATTGAATCACAATTCTTAGATGGTGCTGCTCTCTGGTGCTGAAGCTCAGTACCACCATTTCCTCCCAGCTCTCTGTAGCTGTAAACTGAAGTTTTTGTGAAACTCTCAATTATTAATTCTTTTCATTATCTATCAGGAGTAATGTGCTATGACAAAACAACTTTGGTGTGCCCAAATATTTCTCATCTTAAAAAAAAAATTTAAAAGCCTGCCTAAAAGAAAGAAAGCAATGTGAATACAGAACACTCAGAACACATCTACCTTGAAGGGGTAAAAGAAATGTCCATTTTGCAAGTAACGCAAAGCATCTTACACACTCTACAAGAGCACATAATAGAGCAGAGCTAGTTATGGCATCTAAGTAAGAACTAACAATATTAATTAGTAGTAACTTTTCTAAGTGTTATATTTTACATACTAAATTGAATAATTATTTTTGGTTTCAAGAAAATACCAGTTCATTTATCTCAGTTCAACTCATACCAAATAACTCACCTGCTTACTGTTTAATAACTGCCACAAATTACTTGGAGAATGGTTCTTTTACTGTTCCTAAAAAATTAAAAGTATTAATTTAGAGTAATTTACTTGCCTTGCTAAAAGACTCCACATTTAAGGGTAATCACTACACATTAAAACCCAACAGAGTTAAACACGCAGGATCAGCCACAATACTGCAAAGCTTCACTGTTGCATGCATTGTGAAACTTGAATTGTAATCTTATGAGTAAGCAACGGAAACTTCAACTTGTGTGTTAGCAGTAGAAGCTTCCACAATGAGAAACGTCAATACAGCTAGTAGTATAGCTATAGTCATTCACCTTTTTTGCTCCTTGAGGGAAGTTGGTATGAATCTTCCCTAAAGTTTCAAAATGTAACAGAAGATTTAATGAGGAAGAGCTCTTTTCCTTTTAAAGAACACTCTTTAACCATGTATGAAGAAACTCAGTTTTCAGTTCTGAGCAATCTGCAGTTTTACCCTTTTCAAGTTTTATACAGGAAAGTGCCCTGGGTTCATACATTAATTGTATCTGAAGAGTTTGTAAGTTCACCTCTGTAATCTGTACAAGCTAAGCTTAGAGTGAGCTGTTTATGACTTTTCTGAAAATTAGTTCAACAGGAAAGTTTCAGGGCAGTTAACTTCTGCCACTGTATTTGTATGAGGTCAGGGAGGGAAGGAGTTAAAGAGAAAGAACAATTAAAAAAATTAAAAGCTGAGGAAATAGAGAGATTTTAGAGTAGCACAGAGGGAAGTAACAGGAGAGAAATTTTGTTCCTTGTTGAGCAAGGCAGCCTCTCTTCATTTATGGAGCCTGTGAAATATATATACAGAGCTGTGGAAGCCTATCCATAAGCCTTTATTACCTGCTTCAAGCATAATGCCACACCGAATGCTGCCATATGTGATTTAGAAACCACAGAATCTGACAGAGACAGAGCAACCCATTCTGCAGATAGGAAAAAACCACTGAATTGAATGGGACTCAAGAACGTACCCCTGCACTTTGTTTAACTGGGGCCTGGATTTTCCTCCTGGCTTCAAAATGGCTGAGAACTACAGCCTTCCCTTTGATTTATGGTGGGCCAAAGCACACATTTCAGACCCCTTGGGCAGAACTTGTGCTATCTTTTTAGCCATACACTTTAATAAATAATGGACAAGATAGCAGAATTAGAACTGTATAAGACTGACTGAAAACAGCAAAAGAGAAACTATAGGGAAACCCAGCCACCCGTCTGACATACTGCTGTTTTAGAACAGTCTATTCACTGTATCCAAAATGGTATTATAATTTAAAGGCTGTCACATATGGAAGATGTTAGCAGCTTCCATTGCCTCGTTCCACTTGGTAGACGCACCCACTGAACCTATAAAAGGTCCATTCCAAAGTAGGTGATTTGTGAAAAGTTTTCATGCTTCTGGTTCTTATAAAAACTAGTATATAACCAAAGTTTGAGTTTAATTTTGTTTTTGTTTCTACAGGGTGAGCATTTCATTCTAGAGCAAATATGATTATAACACTACTCTTAAGAAGTCTTAACATTAGTAGGTGGAGATCTCCTGATTAAAGTCTATTTAGTCATTAGTACTATCTGCATGACAAAATGAAAGCTTATTTCTAATACAGAGTATTTACATGATCTTTATCACTTGTAACTATTGCTGAAAAACGATAAATTAGGCATACACTTTCAAAATAACACCTGGAACAGAACTCCCTCTGTAAACTTGTTTAACCTTTTATTTTTTAGTGACAGATTGGAATTTATTATTTTGAAAGTCTTGGAGCACCTGGTCTGTGATTTTATCAGAGTTATAAGAAATGCCTTGGAGGCAAGGGTGGGGAAATGGTTAGAACAAGAACTGTGATTCTTTAAAAAGTGCCTTTTATCTTAAGAACCAATTTAGTTTGAAAACTCGGAGCGCTCTGGACTGCAATTCATTCTGACAAATCAGTTCTTAAGGTGTTAGTTATATTGCAGTTAAATAATCCTAACATCTCTGCTGGCTTTCTGAGTTTAACCTCTCACCCAGGGAAATCTGATTAAGAGATAAATGTAGATGGAAAAAAACACCAAGTATTTGTTGCATTTCTCTCCCCTCTGGAACAGTTGTTGGTATAATACTTCCTACAACCAAAATGTGATGATGTGTCGTTAACAGTACATTTAAAATGATGTGGACAATTTAAACCAGTCTAATAGTGAGTTATCCAAAATCTGCTTTTTAGGCAAATACATGATGAAATTTGTAACTTTTCTGTTATCTCAGATTCAAACTGCATCACTTAGAGATGTAATGGAGGGATGGTCTAACTCCTTCCATCCTTGCCTCTCACAAGCACTTAAAGATATAAGTATCAAAGAGACTTCTTTTCTCCGTCAAGCATTTAAAAAGTCTAAGAGCTGATTTTTCTCAGATGTGCTGCCCAGACCATGATTAGCCCCAATCCTGCACAGCGCTGGTTGCAGTGTCTTTCTCAGTGGGATTGCCCATATTGTCCCAGGACTGGGGCCTAGGAAGCTTGCCTGTCTGCTAAATGAAACTGTTACTTCTTGACTGGCTCATTAGTTGGACTTTGACAAAGCTAAGCTTGAGTGATCGTTTCCATTTGAAACTTTTTTACTCTTAAGAACTGCCTGTCTTCAAAATCAGACTAAAGCTGTTATTAATGCAACTGGAGACACAGTATTTTTGTGCTAACTTAGATATTAGGCTTGCTGCTTAGCATGTCTAAAATTAGGCTGGCATGAAAGTTCAAGAATGCAAATCAGCACTAAATCCAAGGTCAGCACAAAACACTCAGATCACTCCACAAAGGAAAAAAGGGAAGAGCTGTATAATTTAAGAACACATTTCCGTGTCTGCAAAAAAAGCAAGTGCACAATCTGGGTAGCAAAGGAAATATGGATTTTTGCTCTAGTGCAGATCAACTAATTTTGTTTTCTTTCCCATCTGTCCTCCATGTGAGTCTGTCCACATGAAAAATCCCGCTTGGTGAAGCCCCACAGGGATGGCATCCATATCACAGCAAATGCTGGGACCATTCATCACTTTGGTGCCTGGGATAATTTTACAATAACCTTGGCAGGCACACTTCTACGAAAGATGATTTTCAGCTGTAGGCCTGAAACCAGATTAGATATTGTTGTTTAATCACCAACATAGTTATATTCCCAATGCTCTTAAGTGAAGTTTCTTTGTGCTATGTATTTCTTCATTTCAGCGTTACACTTTGGATGCATAAAGGGACTGCCTATAAAGTCATCCGAGACATTCCAATATTAATCTTGGACAAAAACAAAAGGGGTAAAATTCATGTGATGTAATTAGTCAAATTATAATTGGGTTGAGATTAGAGTTTGTCAAATTTTCAAAGTTTCTGCCCTTCATAAAAGGGATAAAGGATGAAAAGTACAGGGTTGGGGTAATTCCAGGCAGAATAGATGAGTAACAACGAAGCTTTCAAAAGAAAGTTCACATATGTCTGTATGGCAGTGAGATTTATGATTATCCTCGGTTGTTCACTTCAAAGTATCTTTAAGAATGGTTATTGTAAAATAGAACAAGGCAGAGCAAATTTTACATTGTGAACAAAGGAAGATTATCACCAAAATTATCCACAAAAGCAAGGAGGAAAAATGAGCTAAAGTCACTTAGATTTGCTCCTGGTTTAAGACTAGTGACATACAGAGATTTCTGGAAGAGGAAAGCAAAGGTAAAACAGGGGAAAGTTCTTCCTTTATGTTATTTGTCTCTACTTGGTTTCGTAATAACGTATTGCTACTAATGCCCCATAGTCCAGTGTTCCCTGAGGTCGCTGAAAGCCTCTGATCAGGCTCTAATGAGAACTGGATCAGGGCCCATGTGAGTGCACTAGAAACCCATTTCAGGTTGTTTGTTTATTTTTTTTTTAAATCACAGGCTTGAAAAAAATCTTTGAAACATAAGTGGGAGAGATATGTGGACTAGAAACATATGTATTTTCCAAAGTACTGTTCTGAGTACCACTCTGCAAAGTTTTCACTATGAAATCTATAACCATTAAAAACATGCTAGAAGCTCACTTCCTCTTTTTAGAAGCACTGAGGAAACTGTGGCCTATTCTTGCTGAATGTAGGTTGATTTATGCGTGTGAAGACAAATGGTTCTCAGTAAGCAATCATCAAATTCAAAGTGAAACTCTAGCGTTTTAAATCCACATAACCTGAAGCAGAAACCAGTGTTCACACCAACCCTTGCAAGGCAAAATTGCTGAGTTTGGAAGAAATATCAGCCATTCATCTAAATAATGAGGAAAAAAAATAATGAATATCAGCAAAACAAACTCGGCATTTTTAATTTATAAAATTTATTGCTATGTTGTTTGGCATCCTCCCATCCCTTGAAATAATTTTATATTGTATAATGTTTTGCCCATTTACCTAGGCAACAGGAGCAAAATTTTGAAGGGTACAGGAATGCTTGAATTTGCTTACAAGAGTATAACAAGAAATATGAAGGAATACAAATACTCACTCTCATACACATATACGGTAACAAAATGATTAATTTCTGTGTATGAAGTCCATACAAACTTTTTTCACAGCTAAGCATGAGACCACATCTCCAGGTACTGGAAAATCAGTGATGATCAGTCTGATCTGCGTGAAGTAGGTTGGTCAAATAAAATTGGTGTTACTTTTAAGCGGATTTAGAAATTTGTTTACAGAGAGGCCTCTCTAGGTGTTATCTGGCACAGATGTGTGTAGGGGTCATCATCCTGATAAGGGGTAGGATCAATTCTTACTTCTCTACGTCAGGTGTGTCATACCTCCAGGTCTTCTGTGGAAAGTCACTGTGTGCCACTTTCCCATTTCACCATTCCTCAGATGCTCCCGTTAATCCTGTTACTCCTTCCTCCATTCCAGAAAGCCCTCACCATCCTTGAACCTCCATAAAAGGCAGCTTACTATATTCCTTCTTTCCACCATTCCCCAATTCCCATTGTTGTTCATTTCCTCCTTTTCCCTTTGTCTGGGAAGGGGCATAATTCAAGCTGTTAATGGAGTAACATCTACTGAGGTGAAAAGTTCATTTAGGCTATAGTTTTGGGTTGTTTTTTTTTTATTTTACAGTTGGAAGGCTTTAACATTTGCCATTTCACATAGCCAAAAGTTGGTCCTGTGTGAAATCATTGCAGAAAAGTAAATGGATTAAAACCAGACTGACTGAGTTTAAAATAGGACAGCTAAAAGGAGTCATCACTGTGTGCAGTCATTTACAAAGGAATGCAGAAATATCTGTTACACTCTATCCTTTGCAATGGCTTGGAAGGACTGTAGAAAACCTTTGCTGATACAATTTATACATGGTACAAAGGCTGATGGAGCTGTACATATGAAATGCTCCTACAGGGAGCAATCTAGACATTTTGGTAAACTGCATGCCAGAAATAAACAGACATTTCAAGGTGGGAACACAGGACTGACAGAATTCACTTAGTGACCAAATTGAGTCACCTGCAAGTATCTCCTGCACTCCTTCACATGATGATCTAACTCTAGGAGGAAGCTTTAAGGCTGGCTGTGATTTGGAAATTGGTTTCCAACATTTGAGCTCTTGTTTCCAGCTGAGCTGCTACCATTCCTACCAGTTAGAGAGGCGAGTGTAGTGAACTGTCATTCTAGCCTGTATAGACACTTGAAGAGACCTTGCTGTCACTAATTCCAAACATTGCTGGTGTTTCCTCACCTTCTTTTTAGGAAACCAAAGCACTTTCTGTTGGACCAGGAGTTATGCTGTGTCTTGATAATTTAGTCATGTGAGGGCTCTGTAGACACATTTCCTATCAAGCCATCCTTTCATCCCTTCTGCCCCTAAACACTATTGTACCAAAGTGTTAGCATCTTACCACTGTGGACAGCCTCAGCAGTCCAGAAACTGTTTCTGTTGACATCTGTGTTACAAGAAATTTGGGGTCCCTTCTCCAGGAAAATGAGATATTTGGAATTTGAAGCCAGATAAAATAAAGTCTGAAATAAGATGCACATTTTTACTGTGATTATAATTAATTATAGGAGTTGCTTATCAAAGGATGTGCTAAATTTTCTGCCACCTGAAATCTTTCAGCAAAGATTGGATATGTTAGTGATTATCTCCAGATTATGCCAGAGGTTATGGGCAGTGTTATGCAGAAAATCAGATTAGAAACTCATAATGGGCCCTTATGCCTGTAAAGGTACATGAAAGTCAATGGCACAAATTTGCAACAGGAGTGATTTTGTTCAGGGCTGAAACTCTAAATGCGGATTTCTGTTTTCCATTCTGAATGATGAAATGTCTAATGTGACAGGAGCTGAATTCTGCCTGCAGTTAGATTGATGCAACTCCAAGAACTTCAGTGGAACCGCAGGATTTGATACAAGGACTTTTCAAACCTGTCTGTTTTGACAGAGGCATTATTGCCGCTTTTACCTGGAGAAGCTTGTTACCACAAGCATTTATTGTGAGAAGTGGGCATTCTTTTTCTAGGGAAGGAAAAAAAAAAGGAAAGAAGCATTTTAAAATTATAAATGCACATGACTGGTTTTACTATGCCTAACAGAAAAATCTGTTTGAATCAGATCTTATTTCTGATCAGATCAAAAGTACCTGATTCAGTAGTCAAAAATAAGTGTCTGTTTCCTAATAATCAAGCCCAAATTCACTGGCTAAGGATCCTGATAAGCTATGAGAAGTGCTTTGTCTCAGAAGGAGTTAGGATACCTCACTGTCATTCTTTCAAGTTGCTATCCACCATACTGAGCAGAATCCCACAACTTTACAGGTGGAGCCACATTGCAGCTAGTGACACAGACAGATGACATATTTATTAGCTTGTCAAAGCTTCCTCTGTTTATGGAAGACTCACCCAGCTAAACAAAACAGTCTGCTTCCCATTGGCTAATTGAGCTGGCCCCTGTTGAGAGTCTCAGCAAAGTGCTTGATGAGGCATAAAATGATGATTAATTAATTTACTGCTCAGTTGATCATCAAACTGAGAGGTTTATGATTCTCACAGCGGTCAACACTCTCTCTTCAATGTGCAACAGCATGAGCAGCCTTCACTCTGGCCTGCTGCTGCCTTTGCTATGACCTGAGATACGGTGGCTTAACTCAGGGGAAACGGGGGAAAAATTAAGAGGAAAGTTTCAAAAGGGATGTACTCAGCAGCCTCTTTCAGAGAGGCTTGTGACTGCCAGAATGCTTCTCACAAAGGGGCTTTTCATATCTCAACACTAATAAAAGCGACTTTGCTGGACATTATTTTGGTTCACTGGATTACATAAGAACCTCCCTAAAAATAACAATTTTTCCTCTGATTACGTGGCTAAAAGTCAGAATTAGAATGAAGTTATATAGAGACAGGGCTTCACAGTTACAGGTATAGGTGTGTTAGAAAAGATCAAAACGCCAGTACAATAGAAAAGATAAAAATGCCAGAACGAATACTAAGTGGGGTTCTCTTTTTTTTAATTCCTAGAGAATAATGTTAGCAATTAAAAACTCTTTAAAGAAAAAAAATTATAAAGATTTGAACATATAACAAGACACCTTCTGTGTATGGTGGGCACATTTAAAAACATGATTCAGAAAGCATGCTTTTGCATTTGTATGCGTTTGCAGCTTGTGTGCAGCCACCAAGTGTTTTGCATATGTTTTTGTGTGCAAACTTTTAAATATTTGCACTTATAATAATATTCTGACTAACTTTTCTCTGAAATATTAATGCATCATCCGGTGTTCATTCCCAATGTGAAGACAACTAAATTCTGCTTAGTTACAGTAATGTAATTCCAGAATAATGTCAGGTGAATGAATATACATATAAGAAAGAAACTGAATCCGGTTGTCAGACAAGTATGTTTTATACCAGCCATTTGGTCCAATTTTTCGCATGAGCTGGGTGGTGGGACATATACATTGACACAAGGGCATGTGTATGCCAAAGCGTATACACATTTAGAAGTTTCTTTTCTCTCTTTTCTGTAAGACTGTACCAGAGTTACCAGACATACTGGAAGACGCCAGGAAAGGTCTTCTAAATGTCTGCACGCCTGAGCATCTCAGTGGGAAACAAATGGTTTGTCTGTATAATGGGAAAAGAGGGTCAGTTTGCAAACTAAGCTTTTCTCTAAGTATGCATCACCCATTCTTAGATAGGGTTCTGGCTAGGAAGAAACCAGGCAGAAAATGAAGCTGTTTAGTATAACTTCAGTCCTTTTATTTGGCTCAAAAGGACAATGAGAACAATAAGCAAGTGCAAAAAGGAATTGAGTTAGTACGTTCAGTAGGTCCTTTGTTTATGAACTATATTTTTTCTGTGATTCAGCCTTTAGGAAACTTAATCTAGTTTAGATAAACCAGAGGAAGCAGTCTCTTTTTCTCAGCAAATTAGTGCACAGAAACCTAAGTTTGTATATTTATACAGAATATGGTATAGTGCAGGAAAAGAGCTCAGAAAGAAACAGCAGAAAATCAATACATTCTGATAGAGCAATATAACGACAAGAAAAAAAGAGAAGGAAAACAGTGTGGAAGATAGGATGAAATATCAATATGTTCCAAGAACTTGCACCTTGGTCAAAGAATTGAAGAAGTCTCACTAAGCAGTTTAAATCACTAGATTACATAGACCTATTTAAATAACACACTTTCGCAAAAGCAACTTGTCTGTCTTTGAGAAAAGGCATATAAAAAAAAAAAGGCATAGACGAGAAATGACTTTCAAAAGATATAGGAGCAACAATGGACAAATATTTAGTGGGAACATCTGTGACATGATGTGACAGAGTGGGCTGATGTTGACTCTCGGGTGTATAAATGGATAGTAGTCTTTAGGAGTTGGAGGCTTTTTACCTCTAAAAATGGGACTATTGACATTGCACAGGTTCTATACAAAGTAGCTCTGAAAACAAATTTCAAGATTATGTTCCAGTCAATGAGATAGGTCTACTGTTATCTGATGCAAACTTTATGCTGATATTTTCAGATTTGTTAAAGTGCTGCTGAAGACGTCTTAGAAGAGTGATTACGGAATTCAGTAACTTGCCCAGACAAGAATATAGGCAACAGAAAAGGTAGACTGAACTCTGCCATGGTCAGATATCGATTGTTGGATATCTATGGTTCTTTTGGGCATCTTTTATTCTACCTTTGTATTGCTGCTCTCAGTAAAGAGTAACTGCATAATGGAAGCTCTGCAGCTCTCTCTGCAGTGGGCGTTTTTGCATAAAAACTTGTCCATCTCTAACTCTCTGATTTTTCCCCCTGTTCTATGTACTATTATGGTCTAAAATTCATCATTCTGTAACCATGCCTGCTTTCTGTCATACTTCTTTTTACGATCCCCTTCTGAGGGCCTGCATAAAGATACATAGTGCTTCATTTTTATAGCTTCATAAAATGTAATGGCAAAAAAACCATTAGCTAATCTGGTTGACTACCTTTGAAACATGGGCTGTAGAATTTCACCTGGTTATCCCTACACTGAGCTGAATAATGTGTATTTGACTAAAGCGTATCTTCCAGATGGATATCTAGTTTTGATTTGAAGACATCAAAGGCCACTTCGCTGACAGTTTTGAAAACATCAAAGAGTACTGAGCTTGTGGAAGATAAAAGAAAAATGAGCTAATTGCCTGGATGCTAAAGGGAAATTTACAGCAAATATTTTGGTCCATTCTGGCTTTTAAAAATCTGGCTTACTGGAAAGACTGCAAACCATTATTACACATGTAAGTAAAATTGGCTTCCTTTTTTTAGATCCAGGCCTCACATGGTAGAAAAACAGATCCTGAGGAAAAAAAAAATTAAAATAATATAAGGTCTACCATAGTCTACCATTGGCATTCTTTGTAATGGACAGCCAGAAGCAGAAAAAAATGACCTGGGTGACTTTGAATGCAGAATATATTGAACTCTCCCAGTTAAGTTGTAAACTAGGAAAAAATGAAAGGTAATTTGAAGAAAATGGAAGGGGGGAAGGGGAGGGAAGGGGAGGGAAGGGGAGGGGAGGGGAGAGGAGGGGAGAGGAGGGGAAAGGAGGGGAGAGGAGGGGAGAGGAAGTGTGAGGCCCAATCATAGTTCAGCCATTTCAAAGGGATTTATAATGTGCCTTTAAAGACTGTTTTCACTTCCCTTCACACTCTGTCACAGGCAAATCAAAGTTTAAATACTCTTCTGAGATGTGTTTTTTTTCTCTAACTTTACCTTTTCTTTCTTTTATTTTTTTATATCACATATTTTACTTTCCTACTAGTAGAAATGAATAATAAGAACACATCTTCTGACAGATTTAATTACTCAGTAGTATTGTGGACAGTAGAATGTAGACATCCTACAATGCAAAAATATTTAAATTATGGTTAAATGAAGCATTTGTATCTTATTTTTGGCCTTTTTTGAGAGCATTCAGTTTCGTGCTTGGGTAGTCAACTAACTCCTTTTTTGTATTCTAGGACTGAAGCATCCCTAAGAACTAACCATCTTCAGTAGTAGCTTGAGCCATCACCCATTAGCTGGCATGGGCAGAGGGACCACTTGGAAACATTTGATAAAAACAATTTTGAGAACAGATTGATTTACACTCTTGAAAGAATTGTCAAAATTGTTGAAAGCAGAAGCAAGAATATTTTAAAAAAAGAAATAATATTTCACAGAATGAAAGTACATGGCACTTCAAACAGAATGAGAAGATTTTCCTAACAGTATGGCTGAGAAGAGTGTAAGATACTTTTCTTACACACTTATCTCATAGACTGCAATGAACTGTTATTACTCACTGTAGAAGTTATGAAATAAATTAAAATGAATGAAGACTTTACTTGGTTTTGACCCGGCACTTATGAGATGTTATCTGCATGGAATGTGACTACTGCTCAGCAAAGGAAGACTCATGAAAATCTAATAGTTCACCATAATGGTCTGGGAAGAGTTCACATTAATTACAAACATCCTTCAGTTAATCACATTCTTCTTGCAGTAGGTTCAGCCATGGACCCTGGACAGCTCCTGGAAGAACAAACTCCCTCCTGGCCTTTCCCAGGCTACGTTCTTACAGCAGAGCCATGTGGGAGCGGCAAAACTGAAATTTTATCAAATAGCTTCAAACAGCTGATGGATTTGCCATTGAACATCTTCTTTGAACGTAACATTTAGTGGGTTGCAAAAAATCTTCCTTATTCACTGAACGGAACTACTTATTCTTTAAGAAAGTTAACCTCTTATTAATTAGTCTGTTAAAGCTGTTACTGGAAGAACTGTTAGAGAAGAAAAGGCAGAAAACAAGCAGCTCAGTATGGCTTGGAAAGCACTGCGGTTAAATCCACAAGGACAGAGGACGCATACTGTCGGGAAGGAATGAGTAGGATGGACAGAATGAGGCTAGAAGGGAAATGTATTATTACAGTTATAAATAACTGATCTTAGGCAGATCTGGAAAAACATTTGGAATAGAGGTGATCCTCCATAACACTTAGCGAAAAAAAAATTATTTGTCATCTATTAATGAATTAACCTGCTGAATCTGGCACATTTCTTTTTATTCCTGTAGTTGCACTGAATCAGTAAGAAATCATTAAATGAAATTAAAATCAAAGCATGTAGAGTGATGTAAAATCAACTAAAAGTGTGAAAATCTATTAATTAAAATAGATTTTAGGTCATCAGCTGATATGTCTACTTGCTTAAAGCATTTCTTTCTGCATGGAGTTTCCCAATATTTTTATTCACTTTCAGTAAGATTATCAGAATAGAGATGACATTTGAAAACTACTACAATTTCTCTCACTATATTTGTTAAATAGTATCAGTCCTTGGACCAGGACTCCACTTAGAAAGGCACAATTCAGTACAAAATTTTGTTTCAGCAGCCATAAAGCCCTGATACATAGATCTTTCCAGCCATGAATGCAGACCTGGTTTAATATGGAAATGTTTGCTTTAATTGATGAGCAACTTGCTGTGACAGATCAAGACTGCTACCGTAACAGTTAAAATGCTTTACAGCTTTTCATTATATTGTCGTGATGATCCATTTACAATTTCAAGCAGATTCATTTATTTGTTTCTCCTGTAGTTCCATAGCTACTTAGTTACTTGACACCTATGGGTTTGGGTTTTTTTTTTGGTAAGATGACCATCCAGTTTCCCAGGTAGAAAATCAGAAATCTTTGTTTTTTATATATATATGTTATTATTGTTGTCAGTGTTTAGTTTCAGGAAACCAGAAGGTTTCTTCACACAACCAAAATATGAATTAGATACATGTAGCTGTGAAAAAAAGCACCTCTATTTTCTAACATCAGATGAAAAACCTTTCACTTTGAAGATAAGTTAGTTCCTCGTACTTAACATGTCCTCAATCTTAATTTTTTTCTGTGGATTTTTGTTTTTCTTTGTTTCACACTTTCTCCATTTGTTTTAAGTATAATTAAAACTCAAACTACTGAAGTTTTTGTAAAGTCACTGTCTTTGAGAAGTGTCTTGGGTGGCATTTACCAAAACTAGACTTCTATAATTGTCATATTTTAATGACTATAAACTCTAAACCAGTTGCTGTGAATTCAATTAAATACTGGGTTAGGTTGTTGAGTTTTTTTTTTTTAAAAAGACACAGAAACTATGAATCAAAGTTAAAAGGTCAAAATATTACATTTAAGCTTAACACTTGCTTGTAATACTTTTTTCCACCATAAATGTTTCTTTGCTGTCATTTGGATTTTTCATGATCCATTGAAATAGAAAAAAAAGCCTTAATGACCCTGGTAAAAATAAATCAGGTACCAAAATTCTTTTTAGCTTCAAATTAATTTTTATCTGCATATACTTTGAGCAAAAAATCACCATAAGTTTCAGGAGAGTGAGTAGGGATTGAGAGTTATAACTGCATGGAACAGAGCTTGGCTATGTTGTACTATCAGAGGCACTGATACTTTTGTAAAAATAAGTCTTAAAAGGCCTATCAAAGCCAATGAAATAAGAAAACAAATAACACTGTAAATTGAAAGAATAAGTATAGTGTTTAATGAACACTTATTGACCAATAACCTGCAACTAATGTAACTGTAGATTTTTACTTTGGCTATTCATAGCTCTAAAAGGCAGTCATTTGAAGCTGTACAGACGATAGGGTGAAGTGATGGTTAACAGAAATGCATTTTATTAAAAGCTAAATTAAGTAAGACTAAACTGGAAATAGATGAAAAAGTCTGCTTAGTTTAATATACCCTTGGCTGTTCACATGGTTCAGTCTTGATGGTCCTTTAGCATGTAATACAGGAAGGTCAAAATTTGAGGGTTTTTCTTTGCCATTGCCAGCTTTTCTGCCAGAAACAGCAATTTTAGCTTGATACTTCTTACAAATAACCTGTAAGCTAGCAATGCCTTGTAATGAGTAAGTAGCCAACTTTCTAAATCCATCCAATAGCAAAGATTGTACATTGGAAATTGCACACTCTTTATGTGGGACTATATTGGGCCATCTGAATTTACACTGGGTACTATCTCACCATGGATAGGACACTTTTTGTTTTAAATTAGAGGTATATAGAACTCATAGTTTCCTGTCATTTGTACCAGAATATAAAGAAATCTTCAGTAGCTTAATTTCTGCCAGAATTAAGGGGTGTTTAGAATCTCAAGGTGTAGCCATAGGAAAGCTCTGTTAGACTACATAGTCCAAGCATGGCTTTTCTAATATGATGTAAACCACTGATCAAAAACACAAGACATACTACATATTTATTAGATCAAATTGCATTGTTTCTAAGTGTTAAGATAATAAACTTGATTCAGACGTTGTAGAGCTGAATAATTCTCCATTATAAACTTGCAATCTCATTTAGATGTGCATCATGAAGCAAACTTAGGCATCACATGTGTTACCAAGAATCTCAGTATCTGGTGTGGTATAAGGAACTAAATACCTGGACACAGCAATGCAATAGCACTCTGACGATGGAGTCACATTTTGAAACAACTGGTATTTTTAGTGCACTTTAGCTAATTTCAGAAAGCTTTAAGTAAAATGCTCATTTCTCAGCAATAAAAGCCAAAAGCTGAAGGAAGAGATTTCATACAATTAGTTACCTTAATTAGTAACAAATATTGTTTGGGAGTGAGGCCCAGATCCAGAAAAATAGTTTTGTCCCCAAAGCTAGTCTGGCAAATGAATAGAATACACAGCCTTGAGTAACACTTCTGGGATTTCACCCTCCTGAAAGAGAGGACATTTTTTTCCTTCCTCTTATTTACTTTCTGCACACATTATTGCTATGTGGAGTGTCTGTGTGAGCCTGCCAGGTGTATGTGGCTGACACACCAACCACCTTTGGGCCTACAGGGCTCTGGCATAGTTAGAAGCACATGATCTGGAGGGTGTTTTCCCCCTGAACTTGCAAAACTGCAATATGGAAAGCAGCTTGGGTTTCTCAGATAGTATAAAGTTTGTCTTTGCTATTTGAAAGAGGAGTTAGGCATCTGTGATGAGTTCAACAAAGCAGGAATGCAAGCATGTGTTGAATATGTAGAAGCAGAGTGTCTCAGCTTGCCAACGGGAAAGTCAAGTTATAACTTATCAACAGCAGAAAAATTGATTTGGGCAACTTACTTTGGACTCCTGGGACTTGTGGTTTGGAACTCCGTCTCACGATGAATAAAAAAAGATCCTTCTCGCTGCTCACTAATACTCTGAAACAATAAAAAGGAAGGTATAGGATAGGCAAAGCCCTGCTCTTAATTCCCTTATTGGCACTACTCTAAGCATTCAGAGCTAGGTATTAATAGGTGTTCATATAGCACATCAGGCTACAGAAAAAAACACTTTTTCACACCAATCATCATGTTCTTTTGAGGACATTTAAAAATATTAGAAGACTCAGGATTTGGGTACACCATCATTCTAATGGTAAGGTTTGTTGTCAGGCAGTTGTGACATTTCTTTGGAGTAAGCAAGCAACACCTGAACCACACCTGCTAGGGGAGGTGCTTGGAGAATCACAATCCAAGCCAGAATTCCTGGGGCATGTCGTCACTGCAGCTGTGTTAGAAAAGATGATCACCAGTGTATCTACCCCTACTGTAGCTACAGCAGCTTGTTTGCATTTTCTGAGGGTGAAGAATGAGGCAGGATTTCAGAGGTCCTTAAAGAGGTTGACTCCCAGTACCCACTTATATCATGAAGGAGGAAAGGAGGAGTGAGTAAGTGCTTCTGAAATTCCCATAAGGCACTTGTCTGCTTTTTATAATGTTATCCATGGAAACCATAAACATGTAAAGGAACTGTTTGCAAACTGCAGCGAATAATTCAATTTTTAAAATACACTAATATTTTAATGAAATTATTATTTGCCTTTTTTTTTTTTCCCCCAGCCTATACAATAGAGTTCAGCTTAGCTAACAAAATAATGCAGTAGTGCTATATTTGTGCACATTTAATTCAGTGCTGGTTTTCATTCAAAAGTTGCTTAGTAAAAATCCTTGGGGGGGAAGGAGAAGAAGAAACAATCATCTGGTCACTAGAAAATGGGCCATTCTTCATCCTAAATACAATAATTCAAAAATTAAGAATCAAAATATATTTTAAGCTATATAACCACATGAACAAAAATTAATTGACATAGTTAACCAAAGAAATGTTACATTTTGTATGAAGGCTATATTTAGTGAAGAAGCAGCACATTTTGAAGGACAAATTGTCAAACAAGAATACATCTTTGAGGAAAAAATGAAAAGGAAGAAAACAGAGGAACATAAACCAAGAGGGAATTCAGTTTAAACAATGTTCTGTGCATTCTGATTCAAAGTATTATGAAAGTTGCAATTTCCTTCATTAAGTCTATCCAGTTTCACTACTTGCTGTTTTAGGTAGAGTTGCCCTAAAAAGAGGAAAAGCAGAGCCTTACCCACATTGTTCCTCCTTGCCATGCAGCCTGCCACAGGGAACAGGGCTCTAAGGATTAGCATGGCAGGTACACTTCTCTGTCCAGGAGATCTGCAGGACTTTGGAGCCCGAGTCCCATTTAACTGCCCCTGGGGCTGGCTAACTTCAGGCTCCAGGGTGAAGTATAATTTAAGACTCATTGGATCAGGAACAAGAACTCAGGTGTCCTCATTCTGGGGAAGTATTTTGTCCAGTAGGTTAGTGTCATTCATTTTTTTTCCCTCCAGCCCAACTAATGTTGGTTTGTCTCTGCAAACATAGCTTCCACTAGCACAATGATAGAACATTTAACCCAGCAAACCCTATAAGTGAATAATTGTGGCTTTCACTTGAGAAATATGTATTGTGAGCTGAAAAGTCCTTGGGCTGAGACTGGCAGTAAAAAAATGCCAATGAGCTTACTGTTGTCCTATTGCATAGCAGGAGATGACTACCACTTCTACACCTGTAAAACATTGTGTGAATGAGCTCTCTTATATACCTAAGAGTATAAGAAGATTCTAGGAAGTGATTTCTGCAATATCAAACCCCAGAGAAGGCTGGGTTATCCCTCAGTTATTTATAGACTGATGTCCTGCATTACAGGTTCTCTACTCAGTGTCTATTATAACGACCTTCTGATGCAGGGGAAGGTGGAAAGAAATTTCCATGAATAACTCTCCTCCTCAGAAAGCAAATTCTATTAAGGAAAGAAATAGTTTCCTGGCCTCAAAGGTAAAGCAGAGAAAAGCTATTATAAATCTACTCGGGCCCTGAGACTGATCTTGTCCCGAAAGCATATCCTGCATTCTTCTTTCCAAACATGTTCAGCTGTAATTTGGCCAGTCCTCCAGACTCCTCTCTTGTCTTGGTGTCTGTAAGTAGCTACTTTTAGCAGCTCCTTAGGTAACATGTTAGTACTTGGGAACTTGTTCCTAGGCACCTATTTCTCCATCTTTAACCAGATCAGGAATTCAGGGAGCTGGAATTCACAAGCTTGCCAGATAGCTGGATATTGGGCATCCCTGGTATCACGATACATAGACTCCTTATTCGAGCTCATTGTGCCTCTCAGAACAATTCCCAAGGTGGTGGAGCTTGACACAACTCCCCTCAGAGCCACATTGAACAGACACAACTAACTTCTAAAGCAGGAAGCTGGGAGAAATGTAATAGCTTTTTAATGAAATAGTCCTTTTAGTGCACAGACTGCTTTCTTGGGGTATTTTCCTGTAGTGTAATCTTATTTGACAATAATCCTTACAGTGACAAAGGTAGCTTTCAGGAAAAAGAAAGAACAAACAGCTTTTAAATTTGAACACATGAAGATATAAATGACACAGGGAAATTAAAACATAAGGTGAGCTTCAAGGTGCTGGAGGGTGGGAGTGGAGGGAAGGAAAGCAGTGAGCAGTGGCACTGATTGAAGAAGGGAAACTGAAAAGAATCACAGAGCATGGATCTCCATATAAGCTTCTCCATAAGGCTCTGGAAAGCAGGTGTTGGCCTGCTCCCTCCTCAGCAGCCCTCCTCAGCAATATAAAGCTATGAGTGCTTTCCTATGGCTTGTCCTTTAAATGTTCAAAAGGGTAGAAATCTGACAACTTGACACCATTTTTATATGTGCCGATGATAGAACTGCATGAAATGTAGGTTCTACTAGTATTTTAAATCTAATGTGAGGCAAACATTAAACCATGGTTTGTAAAAGTTTAACTTACTTTCAACGTGAACAGTGGAGTTATGCATAGCTGTGAATATACACCTGTTCTGTTTTGCCCATATGGTCACAAAGGGCTCAGTCCACCACCATCCTCACTTGGACAAAACTTCCACAAGAGATTTATTCACAATAATTCATAGACAATTTTACGATATTGTTACCCAAAGTGTGCAAAGATTCAGAATAATAAAAAGAGCAATAAAATGTGTTCAAGATGTAATATATTCTAATTCATAAAATGCTGAAGAAGTTTTTGGTTTCTAAAAATCCCTCTCATGCCTTTATTGCTTAATAACTTCAGTCAAGTATTTCTTCCCACCACAGACTGGTGTTGCCAAAGCACCATTGTACCATAAACTCCCAAAACCTTTCTTACTATTAAGATTATGCCTCTCTTAGAGATGCATATGAAAAAAAAAGTTAGCCTTGCGGTGTACTCCAGAGATCTATAAAGACCATAATACAAAGCTATGGGAATACCAAAGGAAGCAAACCTGCAGATCAGGAAGTCTATTCATGGAGAACACCCTAGTAATGCTGCTTTCTCTTGATTTCCAGAGAGAATTCTACCTCAAATGCCTTCAAAGAACAAAACTAATGTAATGCAACATACAGAGAGAGGCGCTTAGATAGCCCAAACCAAGCCACTTAGGTCTTCATAGGTCCGCTATGCTTTAAATTCCACCAGGGGATTAAGCAACAACTGGTACAGATTTTGACACTATACTCACTGTTTGCATCTTCTTTTCAAAAAGAGAGAGTAGCAATTTCATCAAGTTGAATATTATGAAGGCGCAACCTTATAAAAACAAGCAATCAAAATAGGGATATTGATCACCAGTTTCTCCAAAACAAGCTTTACTCCTGGTCCCAACTGGGGAAGACTAATTTCTACACCAGTCTCTTCTGCTCCTTTGTCACAGTCTGACAATCAATATTTTACTCTTCTGAAGGGCTAGGAACATTTCAATTTTAAAGCAGATATGAAGTATCTTTCTGATGTGTAAATATTTGTAGTGATTTTTGGGAATATTTTTACTTTTTGAAATAAAAGAAATCTTGTGTGTTTAGATGTATTTAAAGTTTAAAAAGACAGAAGCAAAATAAGTTTTATTATATTTTATGAACAAAATCCACCTTTTGGTACAAGCTAAGCTTCTGTATTGTGCATTCTGTGTGTGTATTCTGTACATTTATTACTTATTATTGATTATTATTTTTGAAATCTGTGTTTTTTCCTAACTCTTAGAAATGAAAGCATTTTTTAAACTGAGGATGATATTAAAAAAATATGGCCATGCTTGGGATACCAGGGTTACCCATAAGAAATAAAACTAGCTTTTTTTCTTTTTCTGTACAAATAAGCAAGTTCTGCTTGAGTTAAGGATGTGGCACCTCCCTAATAAAAGGCACTCTATTTTCGGTAGGTACCCACCAGGGGGAGACAACAAGATTTACTGTAGTAACTGACTGGCACAACTCATAGATGGCAAAAATGCAGAGCAAGTGAAGAATTTATCAAACTTTTAAATAGTTGTAGAGGCATTAATGTGCAAAACACCCTACATCTATTGGAATTATTGATAATCTATACACTTTAAAACCACCACAAAAACTTTATGTAGCTTTTATGTAGAAATATTTACACTTATGCTTGTGTACATCTATAGAAGTATATACATATGAAGGTATAGCTCTTGACATATATGTTTGCCTCCTGCAAACACTTAAGAAAGTAAAGTAACTAGCAAGAGTATTTAGTAAATCAGAAACGCCACATGAGTACTGCTGAATATGGAGAGTGGGTTCTTAATTGCGGTTACGCAGCTTGACAGTCTGATTCTAACTTTTACATATGCACAATTAACTAACAGCAGGATCATCCCATCCTTCAGCCAGTCTGGTCAGCTGCCCAGAGATGCTAAATCAGAGGGGTGGTGTTCCTGGAGCACTTTCCAACACAGTTTCTGTTTCGTTGGTTGTTAGTTACTCACATACAAGACAGAGGATTGACAGCATTGTTTTTTCCCCGTAACAATGAAATCAACTTGGGACAGGGCTGGGTAACCATCCTGGCACATTAGGATGGTTACATGTCAGATATTCAATGTTGACAAAAAACAACCTTCATATCAATGAACAACAGGCCTAAGTAATAATCAGAAAAGGCAAGGAAATTGATGTAATGTTACAAAAGGATTATTATTGCTGGGGACTGGAAATCTAATGCAGAAAGCAGTCTCAGGATGAATCACAAAATCTAATATAGACATTCTCAGAGGTTTTATGCGGCAGGACAAAAATCATGACACAGTATTTGCAGCAAAACTGAGCAGAATTAAGTTTTTCCAAACACTAATCCTTGAAATTAGTCACAAGGTTATCCTTGTCATTTTTGGTTTAGAGCTCTATTAAAATATGTTGAGCTGATTACTTAGGTAGACATTGGTTGTTATTAAGTGACTGAAAACGCCGAGTCAATGAGAAGTAGACTGACCTATTTGTGAATTATGACAAGGCTGGCATCCAAAAGACTTTGGAGGGGAATAATTATGAAATGTCTGTCATTTCATCGTAACAGTCTGTCTTCAATCAAAGCATGTTGTAAATAGAAGTGTTCAGAAATTATCAAAGGAAATAAAGTTTTGTCAAAAAATGCTACTTCATCCAGTCTGAAGTCTTTCATTTAAAACATCTTGGGTTCAATGAGGTTTTAGCAAACTCAAGGCAGAGTTCAAAGAGAACCCTGCCTGGATTCCTGCAGAGTCTGCCTGGGCTGCGGACATTGGAAACAGCCACTACAGGTCAGATCACAACTAAATTAAAAAGAAACTTCCAGTGAACTTGGAATCCCAGTTTTGTGCCAGCTTGGTTATGAGGTTTTTTTACTGCTCTTTAGAAAAGAAAACTTTGTATCTAGCAGCTACAGCTCAGGAGGCTGTTTTTTTTATAGAATAGATTTTTATCTTCAAGAAGAGTCACATAAACAATTTAAATTCAGAAGAATATGATTAAAAATGCACATTGTTCTTCCACTATAAGATCTAAAGAGGCTCTGAAATTAAAATGAATTAGCCTACAACTGGCTTTTTAGGAATATATGCATTAAACATATATATATGTAAAATAAAGTTTGTAGTGATACAGATGTCTCACAGCACTTCCTTTGCTGTATTTGGTGACTTTTTAAAACAAATAACAGACATAGTGTTCATTACCAAAGTGCAAAGTGAAAAAATGTATTTATGGACACATAAAATGTGAATAAAGCACTTTTACTTAAATATTGCCAGGGTCAGTGTCTATTCAAGATATAAATATCTAAATTCTCAAAAGATAGTTTTGCATACCTCAATTCCTTTAGAATGATTTCAGGTGTCTCTTGCTACCATTAAAGTGGTTTAAGGTTGTACTATATATGGACTACGTGTATAGCACAAACAAATATGCATATTTAAGTATCCAAATTACTAGGCAGATTTTCAGAAGTGCAGAGCACTTGGTGGTGATAACAATACTAAAATAGGCAGAAAACAACATTACAAATATTTTGGGTTTTTTACAGCAAAGTAACTAGCAAACTTATCATGCAAAAAGTATTTAAACATCTTTTTTGCATGTTTCCTGCCTCAGACCATGATGGCGTAGCACATACATGTTAGTGTATAAAGATAGTAGACCAACTGAAGGGTACACACCCAGGCAAATGCTTTAGCATTATCATCTTGTGCAAGGTATTTAACACAACACTGTCTTTAAAGCTCATAAAAGTTTTCAAACAATTTTTGAAATCCAGAATTGTTTCTGAGCCCTTCTGTCTGTATTAAAACATAAGAAAACTGGTGTGTTTCTTAGGAACTTATTTGAAAGAAGAATCCTACTGAAAACTGAACTCATTTCAGTTACATGCTGAAGTGATTGTGCTAAAGGGTCTTACTGTATAAATGGAGCACACAAGCCAAAAACAATACAAATGTTTAGCTGCTGGCTTTAGCCAGTCTCTTTCAGTGCAAATCATAATTGCTTTAGGACTTTCTGAATCCACTTTTGAATTCAAAGCTTCAGACAAATAATTGGATTTCCTGAAAACATGCTGAGCTATATGCTCTCCCTGTCTTGTTTTATGTCCTCAGGGCTCCAGCCTCTGCTTTATATCAAGCTGCACCTAGTAGGCTAATTGGAGGGATGGGTAGATCACTCTACATTAACATGTCCATATGTATTAAATAAAATCTCCTCAACAGTCTTTATCATCTTCAACAGAATTATCACTTCAGAGTTAAAGAAACAAGAAATCAAGTAAAAATGGCTGTGTAATTTACCAATGGCTCGGGTGCCTTAGTCCTGTAGATGTATGATCCAAGCCAATTATATTCTAGCTGACTTATTTTTCCAGCAGTTTGACATTGCACACTCACTTCATGTGTCTCACTGACTGCAGGGCAGCTCTAAATATGCTCTGGGCTATCTGCCTAGACATTTCTTGCTCTAGGTAAAGTACAGTTGAAATACCATTTGAGTTTGATCTGCAAGGCTTGCAAATATGTAATATCAAAGATTAAGCTCTCCAGTTTCCCAGTATTGTGATGGGTGTACAAAAGATATCATATTAACAAATGAAGTGTTGCTTTTTTATTGTTGTTATTTAACATTAATAGCATGTAAAAAGCTGGTGACCTTTTTCCCCACGACATGTATAGAAAAGGAATAATCAAGTTAGAGTGGCTGCTGAGACAAAAAGCTGTCCATTGCCCGTGAATTCTCTGGGGTCAGGTTTGCACTAAAAGTTCTCCTGGCATAGCTGTGTTTGTTCAAAGTCTGAAAAATTCACACCTTCTTTCTGACCTCACTGTGTCAGAAAACACTAAAACCCAGCACTGTGAGGGCACGGTATTGCTCTAAGGGGTTTGGATGGTTTCACTTAAGACATTCAAGAAAATGGCATAACAACGCTGACAGAAATTTTTTCTTGTGTCTCAGCACCAATTTGATAGTACTTTTCACCCCTTGCATGGTACTTGCAACCTCCCTTGCTACAGCTACCACCTCTACCTCTTTTCTCTCTTTGCTGTCCGAAGCATAGCAAAAGAGGGAGACACCTGCCTAGTCTCTGCGGTAAACAACTATCTTCTGCAGTCTCTGTCTGTTAGCTTGATGGGGTTTGACTTACAAATCTGGTTCTTTGAGGATTTTTTTTTTTTAATGAAATTTTTAAAATGGTTGCTGTATTCTTGGATTCTATTATACTTATTGCCAGCAGAAACCATTTTGCGTAGTGGAAGTAGAAATGTTGCCAATAATGCAACAGAAGCATGCATTAAAATATTACTGTGCAGAAACACATATACCTGATCATCTTTTCCATTTTATTGCTTTTGTGGTCTGGGTCTGCGTGAGTTTAAGTGTTTTTGTCTCCTACGGTTTGTACTTTTATGTGATATATCAAAAGAGCCTTACTGGATGAGAGCAGAGGATTAGTGCCAGAATCCTGTCTTCTGGCAGTGGCCAAGAGGGGAGAATGGTTAATGCCACCTTCTTCCCACGAGAAAAGCAGGCATCAGCAAACCACCAGTCACTTCAGAGCTTACCCTCTGCTCTAGGCCAATTCTGAACAGGTTTGCAGCATAGTCCCAGTACTGACCCTTTTGAATTCCACAAATTACTATGTTGAAAACTGACCATGTATTCCTACTTCCTCTGTCATGTGTCTTAGCCAGTTTTTACCTGTGGAAAGACTTTATTTTGCTAAGGCTACTCACTTTCCTTCACATCCTGCCTGATTCACAACTTCCTCCTCAGCAAGTTTGTTTTCTTTTAGCACTGTGGAGGATCCTCACTCTTGGTTTGGCACAGCTGGGGTACTGTTACAAACTCTGCCAATTATGGATGGATCTTATTACTGAGGTTAAATCCTAACCCACCCATCCCCACCATCATTTCAAGTTGTGTAATAATTTTGACAAACCTCAATGACCATACCAGATGCCCGTTCATTGCGGAGTGACCCGCAAACTATCGCATTGCAAATGGTCACAAAAACATAACCACCATCTGTGGTGATGTTTGAGTCTTCTACGCAACTCTTGACATAAACCAGGAATCCAGTTATGTCTGGTAGTAGTAAAGCTGGTCAAACATGGAATGAAATCTGAATATTAAATCTGAATATTAAATAGAGTATAGGATCTTCCATCTTTAACAACTGATACTTATTTTTCAGAAACCAAATTAAATCTGATGAAGAAACCTGCTGTGAACAATGTAGCAGTAACCATTATGTATCAGACTACAGTTTAATGTGCAATTATTCCATTTATGTCCAGATAAGAAGTATTAAGATAAAGCTGTGAAAAACTACATCTAAGTCACAGCACAGGATGGTAGGATAATGCAGGTAAGAAGGAACCTCAGGAGTGCTCTAATCCAACCTCCTGCTCAAAGCAGAGTCAGCTACAAGGTCAAATTGGGTTGCTCAGGGCTTTCTCTGGTCTTGAAAACCTTGAAATGCTCAAGGTTTAGGCTTGCACAACCTTTGCTTGACTGAACCTCTCCTCTTTCTACTTTTGCCTTCGGCTCTTATCCTCCCATCATGCACCACTGAGAAGAGTCTGTCTTTATCTCCTTGAAAAGCCCATCTTAGGTGCTGGAGCTGGAGCTGGTATTGGGTCCCCTCAAAGCTGTCTCGCCCAAACTGATCAAATGCTGTTGCCTCAGCCTCTCCTTAATGGGTAAGTGCTCCAGCTTCTGACCATCTTGGTGGTCCCCATGCTGCACCTGCCTCATTTGATCAACACTTTTATTTTCTGAGACCAAAACTGGACTCAGTATTCTAGATGGTGCAAGTGATTGCTGAGTAAAGAGGAGAAATAACTTCCCTTGGCCTACTGACTGTAGTCCTGTTACAATAACCCAGGATATAGATGGATACATATGTAGATGACAGTGCAGGACAGTGGAATTGTCTGAGCTATGGCTTCAAAGGCTTGGTCCTTCACGGCATGAGCACTTTAGGTCAGGAAAACTATTGTTTAGCTTTTTCAGAAACAACAATATGACCAGACAGTGGATGTAAGTTTCAACCAGTGGAACCATTTCAGTCTGTAGAGATCTCCAGGTAATTCACTTTGATGAGTACCTCGTGGGCTAAAAGAAGTTCCCTGCACAAACAGAAGTTAAAGGTTGATTGTGACTGACATCCAAAGCCAGAAGCAGTCAAACACAGCCTGATTTAAAAGTGTGTGTGTGCTTAACTTTTAATATAGCCAGCCTGGTTAACGTGGAGTTCTATTCAGAAAAATCAATTAGCAATAAGGTCCTTCTACCCTTGTTTTCTCCTGGATCAGGTTTTCCTCTCTGTGGTTTCCTATTGAAACAAAATAGGTAAGGGCACTGTGCCAAAGTCCACCTACAAATTGAGGTCCACCTGCTTAAGAAGCTGAAGTGACCTGACATACAGAACAGGTTTTGTGGGTGAGACGGTGTGCCTGCTTAAAATACAACCAGACATCCTTCACAAGATGCCAGTGGTAACAGGTTGACTGGCATAATTCTTTATGGAAGTATTTTGTTTTACTTTGGAATTTGGCTAGGCTAAGGCAAAAACTTATACCAAAGACACCACCTCCAGAATCTTAGATAATGTTTAAGTTTTCATTTTAAAATTCTTTTTTTAAACCTCGCACTTTGATGTTAAGGATGGAAATGCAAATATTTTCTTGGGATTGCAAACACATTAGAAAGGCTACAGCCTGGAAAAAACCTGCAAACCTCATGCCTGTGTTGGAGCAAATCAAGCCTAAGTGACACTTAGGGAGGATGCTGCTTAGTTTAGGAAAGAGACTGGATTGTCCTCATTGGTCTGACGTGGAAGCCCACAGGACTCTGCTCTTCTGCTTTCTCATGACCTTGTGTAAATTACCATTTTATGACCATTCTAGGCAGAGGGCAGTTAACTGCTTCATCAGGAGAAAGATGAGTTTCTCCTAGATTTTCAGAAAAAAGTTGTTGGCTTTGCATCAGAATAAACATGTTGCAGAGTCCACATCCCTGCAGCCAGTTATTATTTAAGCAATAAAATCCTTACAGCCATTTGGCATTAAGCCATATAGTTTTTGTGGGAAAGGAAGAAGTTGTATTATTTTTCTTCTTGCTATTTCATTTATATCACAGAAATGGAATGTCTTTCACGGTTGATTGTATGTACTTTTGTAATTCATAGATGTAAAGCCAAAAAGCCCCTGTGATTCCTAAATGTTCTGTAGCCAAGCCTCTCTCAAGAGTCTTCCAAAACTTACTAGTATGCCATTCAGGCCAGAAACCAATACTTGGATAGCTCTGCTTAAATCCCTCTTTCAGTCACCTGGTAGAAAACATGCCTGTACTGCTGAAGTAAGGAAGGTCCACCTTTGTTTTCCTAATAGGAATGTATTTTATAAATCTTTCTTTTAAGTCTTTACAAAGACTTTTTTTTTTAAATCTAATAACCTTCGGTTGTTGACTCTGACCATAGGTAGGTTGGCCACCGCTAACTTTTTGCTTTTGACAAGAGAATAGTGAGAGGAATGTTAGAAAATGTAGTTGTCTTACAAGGGACAGCCTATACCTGGAGAATGACTTGAGACCTGGGAATATTGCCTTAAATGGAGTAGTAAAATCTCAATCTACTGTGCTCTTCCAAAGGTGGAGATGGGAGGTAACTTTGGGACATGCATGCAGGAAAGATTTTCAGTTCTTTAACCTGTGTGAAAAGTGTGTAACTAGTCACAGAAGTTGAAACTAGACAACTTGAATTTCGAAGACCATATTTTTTTGATAGTAAAGATAATTAATTGTTTGAGGAGACCTCTCAATCTATAGTAATAGTCAAGGTCTCTAAAGGATGCTCCCAGAACCCTGGCCATGGTTCAGTAATTGCAATAGTAGATCCAGCTGCATAAAATCTCATGATCTAATAAAAAGAGGTGGAAATTAAATGGGTTTCCCTCACCACCTTTCAGGTAAGAGACAGAACACTAACTTTAGGGAAGCAACAATGCAGTAGGCAATGCGATATCAGGAATGATAAAGAGAGGGAGGTGGAGGATTAAGGTGTAATCAGTAGAACTGAAGATACTGTACAGATAGGCAAAAGTGGTCAGAGCAAACCCTGCAGAGCACTGGCAGAGATGGCATCACACCACCCAGAGGATGTCATCGGGGTGGCACAGAGGGGTGCATAGAAATAGAAATGTCCATCCTCATGCGCTGGGAGACTAGCGCAGCATCGGGACAGGGTATCCTGAGCAACTGTGGAGGCTCCCTCCTAAGAAGTTTGCAAGGCAGCTGTACAAAGCTATGGCTGAACTGCTCTTTGTTCATTGTTGGTCATGTTTCAAGTGGGAGACAGTGCTGGGGACTCACAGAGGCCTCTCCTCCCTGAGGTTTCTGTAGCTCTGTAGCTATTTTGTGATTCAAACTACAGCAGCGGAAACAGAGGGGTAGTGGGGATTCTGGAAACATTGTGGTATCTTAAGATCTTCGGAATAATATTCCTCATTTACTAGGCTGTTAGATGCTTTTAGCATATTTTCCTTGTCACATCACTAATGGTTTCACTGTTAGCACAGGGTGCAAGAAAGCTTATTATGGAAGGCTAGTTTGAGACCTTGTGCTCCTCAGGGAATGGAAACACACACACACACTAGTTTTGACCAGAGAATCTGTGAATTTTCATATATTAATTCTTCAGCAGAGATCATAGATGAACTGTAAGATTTACTTTGCTTAACGCATATATATTAAAGCTACAGTTTAACTGGTCATAACAGCTAGGTTTAAATAATCGGTTAACAACTCTTCCAACCTGTGTGATTCTGTGATTCTGTGATTCTGTGTATATTTTTTCCTTAGTGTAGACTCCTAGTAGTACTGAACAGGAATAAGGCAAGGATTCATCTGGTTGAATTTTCCTAACATCTGGTTATTTTTAAGGAGTAAATATAAATATGTATTTAAGCTTAGAATACCTACTGAAGTGTCTTCAAATTAACTCAATTTTTCTTTCTGTTTAAGGAGCAAATATATATTTGAACCCTACAAAGTACTTTTGAAGAACACAGACTCAGATCTTAGATGTTTCAGTAAGAAATAGTTGATCATGTGATCATTACAAGTATTTGAATAATATATATTTTATGTGTATCTGTTTTTACGTATATAAGCAATGTTTTATTCTTGATTTCCTAAAAAATATGTCTTAGCTTACTTGCGATACAATGAGAAAAGTATACGCATCTTTTTATGAATAGGTGTTTTACGCTCATTTTTGCTTTTCCTTAAGGCCTTATATGACTTACTAAAGTTATGTCACACTAAAATTTTACTGTGGATCTGAAATGAATCTTGACATCATAATCACTTACTGTGCTTTGGCACATATCTCAAAGCACAAGACTAGATGTTGGATAAAACTAAACCAGAAGTCCCACTCTAGGTGTGTACCTCACGAGCTGCAACTATTAATACTCAGCGAGTCATTCAATAGTCATAGAGCTTACCTGAAGAAATGACCCCAAAATATTGGTAGGACACAGCATGTAGGGTGTGTCTTCAGCACAGATTCTTTTGTTCAGCAGGTCGGCACCTGGAGTGCTGCACTCTTTGTTAGTGTAGGTGAGCTTTAGGTAATTGAGAGATAAGTCTTTAGTTGAGATGGAAACTAGAGAGTAAATTCATTCCCAAGCTGAGGTGTTTCCTTTGAAGGCAGCTTGAAAAATAATAGTAATGAGAGGTAAAAAGTACACAATGATCAGTGTTGCAACAGCACTTTTAACTTCGTGATTTGTTAGACTGTACAAGATCTTAAGCATCATTGCTCTCTGTGTGAAAAGTAGACTCATAATATGTAATCAAAATATAATCTCTGAAAAAGGGCAGATATATCTTTTCTTTCTGTATTAATGTGGAAGTCTGACTTGATGAGGATGTTGACTTAACTTCAGTTCAGACGTTTAACTGGTTTGATTTAATATAGTGTGACAAAAGTGTTAGTAGGAGTATAGATAGATGTCTAGCCAGATATTGGCAAGAAAAAAGTTGTAGCGTCTCTTCCTTCACACCCCAGAAGAACTCAACAGGTAAGAGCTACAATATACATGACTGCACTTGTAATGCAAATTTGATATAATTTTCTTAGTCTGTATACAGTAATGGGATAGTTCGTGATAGACTGGAAATGTTTATGTATGTCTAAATTAATCACTTCCAGATCCCATTATCATAAGAAATCTCTTACAAAACATTCTTGGTATTAGTCTTTTCTCAAGCTAGGCAATGTTATTTAATTAGGTGTTAAGTAAAACCAGCATTTTTAGAGAGAAAGAGATGATTTGGCTGGAAGTGTCTTACTATAAAATTTTACATCATGATAGAATATTTGCATTAAATATGGTAAAATTTCAGTTTTACTTGAAGAAACTGTATATATTGAAGTTCAGTTACTCGAAAATACACTTCACTTAAATGAAGATATATGTGGTACAGAAATTAGTAATTCAATATTTTGTACTCGTGATGTCATAATCTCAGTTTGATCCACTGTGCTCTATACAGATGGCATTCATTGACTGAATGGAATGGAAAAAACATACCTTTGCAGCTAAGTGGGATTTTAGCAGCTGGTGCCAAATTTAACTACACGCACAATTTCTTAATCTCGATCTTTCATCCACAGTGAAACGCTGATGCAAAACATAACTGAGCGAGTTAGGTAAGTATGTAAGTACTTTACCTCATCTTTTTTTCGTTTAAAAAATCCCTGAACAAAAACAACAGAAAACCCAAAACGAAGGAAGAAGAAACAGTAAATTTTTTTTCCCTTCAAAGCACAATGTATCTATATCTCCTATAGTAAAAGCAGTTCTGACTCATAGTGGTATTGTGGGAGAGGAAGCCAAAGCTGTTCTCCAGGCCATATGCTCACGAGGCTAGAGTTTGGGGTGAGATGATGAAAGCAGTAGTACCACCCCAGGTTTTGCCCACAAAGTAAATTCTAGCTATTTGAGATGCCACTAGTTACTGATGCTAGAAATATGATGGTATGTACTTTGCTAGGCTCCAGAGGCTTGCTCCCAGCAAGCAAGTACAGTTCGAGATATGGGTAGACGACACAGATGCTTAAGGTCTCTGGGCTCAGAGCCCTGTGAAATTAGCAAAGAAGACTATTTCCAAACTCACTGTAAATAAAAGTGGTAAAAATGATTCAATAATGACTGCTTTCTGAGTCTGAATGTCACTTGTAAAATGCTGATCTGGGGAAAAATCGTACGTGCATATATACACCAGTGAGCTCTGCAAAGTATTCCCTGTGGCTTTTCCTTCCGCTAGCTTTTTCCTAGGGATCAGGAGATGGAACAGGTGCTGACTTTCTTGTGAACATCATCCACAAACTGCACCAGGCTGGGCACCACACATAATATGAGGCCTTCATAACATGATCTGTTCTTTTCCATCCCTGTACTTTCAGCAGAGGTAATTTTATGATTGTTACAATGTTGGCATTTTAATCACCATTGCAAGATACTTGAAATAGTACTTCCAGACACAAAGGAGAAGGTAAGCCATGGTCGTAAAGTTTTTGTTTCAAGATTTCAGACTCAGACAGATACCTCTGAATTCAGTTAATTTTTTCTTCACAGCCATCAGGGCCAGAAGCTGATTCTTTTAACAAATGTAAATAGAAATTGCAGAGAGAGAAAGAGATGGTACCCTTAAAAATATTTTCAGGTCACTGACCTAATACAGATGGGACAATTTTGAGCCCTGAAGTTAAAGGAGGCTTCCTGAAGGACTGGCAAGAAAAAAAAGATCACTTATTTAAGGGACGAAAGGATGGCAGAATGAAAGGAGAGGCACCAAAGCTTTATATTGACACCAAGATGAATTGACTCATCAGAGTAGATACAGAGGATAAAAAGAGAAGAAACTTTGAAGCTGGAGGGAGTTTCTTTAAGAACAGATATTATTGAATTCTTTTATTATGAAACAAAATATGTTAAAATGATAAAATATGTTAATGACATGAGGTGCTGTGAACATGATGAAGGATTAAACTGGCATACAGGAATAGCTGAAATACCTTGATACTGGAAGCAATGGAAATAGAAAGAAATAGTATTACAGAAATATTACATAATGTTACAGAAAGCAAAGTAATGCTTTCAGAGTACTAGTACAAAGGTTTTCTATAACCTTGTAACTCACCTGTTGGAAATATGAGATTAATAGCTGATCACAGTAATAACTTGCGAGCATGATATACACTTGCAAAAGGTGCCCTGCAGTGTATCTTGATGTTCTCTCCACCCCCTTTTGTTCAAGAAAAGGCAAGCATAAGAGTCCAGATAGATCCTCCCCTTGAACTCTGTGTACGCTTATGGATGGCCGTGTTCAAGAGAAAAAATATTGACATTAAAACTTATACAGGGATTATCAGGGAAATGTTGGGCCTACAGTATAACAGAAGCCAAGATAAACTTGATATGCATAGTCTAACAAAATGAAAGCAGAGATGGGTTATGATTGGTTTGCATAAAAATATCAAGGGATGGAGAGAGATAAACACTGGGAAAGGGAAAGGTCAGGTACAGTAAGGGATGATGCTCACACAGGAGCAATGAGGATATAAACTGTCCATGAACAAATATGGCTACAAACAAGAGAAAAGTTTTGTACCAGAGTAATGAGAAACAGTCACTCTGTAGCAGAATTATGTAGGTAAACTTATAATAATGTATATTTTTAAGATAAATCTTGATCAGTATACACAAAGTATTTTATGTCATAGTTTCAGTAGTAGCCAGAGACCGACCTTCATTATGTTTATTTGCTTCAGTTTTGGACTATGTATTAATGCACTATATTGGCCAGTTAATAACATCCTAATTTTATTTTTAATGTATTTCTTAAGTATATTAAAACTACAGTAATTAAGGGAAGCTTTGTACACCTTCTTCACAGGATATCTGCTATATGCCATGCTCTTATTTAGTAAAAATAAAATTTTATGTATTATTGCATGTATGGAGTCATGACTCCTAATACTGGAAGCTAATAGCTCAAATTAATTGACATCATATTTTTAGAAGTATTTGTACCAAGGATCATTGCATCTCTTACTAAGTTTGTGAGGGTTTTCAGTCCAGGAGCAGATAGTTTAGATAGCTTAGTTGATCATAAATAGTAAATAAAGAATGCTGTGCTTCAGAAACAAAGTCAGAGGTCTACCAAGGTGTAGATGGGTCATTGATCTGTACTGCTTAAAGGGTGCTGGTTTCTGAGGCCCAAGATGGCTTTTTGGATAGTAGCCTTGTGATCTGTGAAGACAGCAGCAAATACAGATTTGTACAGCGTTCCTTCTGTTACTGTGAATAGCACAATTCATTTTTATCCAACTTTGCAAAACTCTAATGGGATACCATCATGTTTTAAATTCCCCTTTTATCAATTGTATCCAACATTTATCTTGGCTGTTTACATCGAAAATTCTTTGGGGTTGTATATGTACATTGCTAAGCATAAAACTTTCTCATTTTAACCCAACCCTTTGCATTACTCTATTATCACTCTTTAATTTCTTTCTATTAATCCCCCTCCCCTTTTTTTTATGGGGGAATGAGGGAGGTTATCACTTTGTTATTAACTTTTCTGAATTGCATCTGTACATTTTTCTTCACTGTGTGAGTGTTTTTGTCCCCACTAGCTGCTTTTTTTTTTCCTCAAACTTTTGCCTTCTCTCTTGTCATTGCAAATTAATTGCAAATACTGGTGTTCATCCTGAAATTTCATGCCAAAATACAAAAGAAGCTTCATTTCACTATTTTTTACATGTTGTTTGTAAGGGTAGTTTTGGTATCTTTAGAATGAAGAATACCATACCACTGTACAAATATAAACCATTATTTCTGTAGGGCTTTTTTAAAAAAATACTATTTTATATACATTTTCAAATACAAGTCTACGAGGATAACTATTTTATTAATCAATTTCTTTCTACTCAAAGGATTAAGTCATGTTATTTGCTTTGATTTAGCTCCTATACTACAAGTTACGAATGTCCCTGAAAACTGAAATGACAAGTATGTATTACAACGTATAAAAGACAAAACCTCACCCCATGCAACTGTTTGAGATGTAGTTTTTCTGTATTTTCTGATAATGAAATGGAGATAGCTGTCTTTTTACATGCAAAGTGAAGGGTACAGATTTATTTTAATGGAGGTTTAGTAATTGTAGTGAGAATTTCTCTCTGCAATCTGGAGGTGATTTTAACACCTCTATTTAAATAAAAGGGATTTCTTAAAAATAGAAATCACTGTTACTCTGTAGTAGAAACTCACAAATTCTCTTGATTTTGGTGTAGTCACTCATTGTTAACTTTTGGCCCACTATTGATCAACATTAACTATTGTAATCTTGATCCGTGTTTGTGGGAAAACATATTTAACGTATCTGTTGTATCTAGTGCTGACACAAGGGAAAATAGTACAGAAGTCCAACAGTTTATTTGTAGTAGATATAACCAAAAGTTTAAGTAGCAAAAATCTGTGAAATGTCTAAGCAGATATTGAATCCCATAGTACAGGAATTATGTTGATTATGAACTCAGGAAGGAACACCTCAGATATACAGCAGGGACGAGTGAGGGTAGCAGCTCTCCTGGCAGAGCTATAACCCCCTCTCTGTAAAGTTTTTTTTCAGCTTTGAGTAGTGTTTGGACCTATGCACATGAGTAAGCAGGTCCCTCCTTCTGCCCCAGTGTAGGTAAAAAGTGAATGCAGCTGGTGACCACCTTCTCTGCTAAGATGATGTAGACAGCAGGGGCGCACTGACCACCCCACTGTGCACTGTCAGCCTTGGGTGGGCACATTCTGCTTCCTAGAGAAGCTCAGGCACTCCGGGTCTGCTGAGGTGGCCTCGGCGTTTGGATCTTAAGTGATGTGTCAGTTACGGATGCAGACAGAGCCTGGAAGTGTAGAAGCTTCTAGTGAGGAGAAATGGCCACTGGCTTGGGTTTTCACTTTCCTCTGTGTGATTTTGGGTCTTGTTTTGTTTTATAATATTCGTTATTTCTTGTATGTATTCCAGTTTAGGTTTTTTTTTTTTTGGGGGGGGGTGGTGGTTGTTGTTGTTTTTAATTATTACTTTTTATTTTTAGTTTCTTTCTTTATCTGTATCTGAGCATTCTCAGCGTCAGACCAGGGTCAGGCACAACTTATACTGGACAAGAACACACTAAAATGGAGGGCTAAAAGTGTATAACTATTCATTGTGAACAAGCAGGCCACAACCCACACTGTCATCATTAAGACAAATTGGGGGAACAAGGGAACACACACTCATGGCAGTTGTAACTTTACCATTTTTTAAAAAGTGACATAGAAATGCCCCGTCTTGAAGAACCCAGAAGAAGAAAATACAGTTGGGCCAAAGTCCCCTGGCTGCAGAAGAGCTCTAATAAGCCCATGTCTGTAAGGAGAACCTGAATAACAGGCATGTGTGTTATGAGCTGAAAATGGGGAGCAGGTGGTGGGAAAGTTTATAAATTATACTGCTCCCACAAAAAGTATTCATGTGTGTCTGCTTCAAGCATGTAGTCTTCTTAAATTCCTATTATGGGAGAGGATAACTATGACACCTATACTTCAGATTTCCTACTTTTTCTTCTTGAAATGATGCTCTGGCTTTTCTTTTTCCTCAAGCAGTTTTGATCCCTCCATTATTTTCACAGGAGGACTGTTACTGGATTTAGCAGAAATCCTCTAAGGGTTAACAAAAACCTTTTCTCCATGAAATTTTACTTGCAGTTTATGGCAGAGGTAGGTATTGAAATTTTTCTCACTTGTGCACTTCAAGAAAATGTTGGCAGTTTGGCACAATGAATCAACATACTGAGGCTTATGTTGCTACCAAAAGAGCATCCACATCAAGAACATCCAGCATCTGTTGTACTGGGAACATCAGAAGCTGTTTAGAGCAGCTGTGGCAGAAGAAAAAGAAAAGAACTAGGCCATTTTCCATCACTGTAACCTCCAGATCTAACACATAGCCTCAGAGGTTTGCTCACTGTGTACTCTCCTATGATTTTTAAAGTACTACATGGTCAGGAGATCTTCCAGTGGAACGAGAGATGGTTTGGATTCTTTCAGCTGTTCTCAAGAACCAGAAAATCTCCCTGTATGCATGCAAGACCTGGACCTAGAACTGAATCTAGCTTTGTGGGAACCAGAGAGAGAGCCAAGAAGAAATAGTCTCCAGAAATTTCATTTAGCAGGACCTTCCCATCTCTTGAGTTTCCACAATGGAAGCATTCATTGCTCCGCTATGAAATTTTCTTGGTACAGGTATGTTCTCAAGCTTTATGAGTTTCTTAGGTGATTTGATGTGTGCCTGTCTGCCTATTTATCTCTTCTCTATCTCCCCAAATTTTGAATTCTTCCGATTTTAACCAAATGTGATTAACTTCCTCTAAGCTTCATGAGATCAGAAGACAAAGATACAGTTAAATACCCAGACAGTGAGAGAAAGTGATGTGTTAATTCCCACTTGTCCAGAGACACAGGAAAGATACTTTATGAATGTCCCAAAAACTTCAGCTGAAGCTAACAACTGTGTAGATACTAATGTCAATCAACCAAACTCAGTCCTAAACAGACAGCTTTCATAAGTCTTGGATCCCTCCAAAAGTTATTGCTGAGACTTGATAATGAACCTTCACATGGGTTAGACAAAAGGAGGAAATTCCTTTCACAGCCACTGCAATAGGGGAGAGTGACATCAAGAATAGTTTCATCTGTAAAAGGTAGTGGAGAGGGCTGTTCTCATTGTACGTGATAAGGACGGAAGGTTAACGAGAACTGCACAATGAAATAGCTGCAGAAGGGACTATTATCACACAGTTAGAACAAATGTTTGTTTAAATTTTGGAAATTAGTGAGTTTTAAAAACATTGACCTGTGCTAATCATACTGATAGATTGCAGAGACGGATTTGTCTTCTTTTAAACAAAAAATGGTCAGAGTCAGCATATCCACAGCAAGAGTTGCTTAGGTAGTCATATGGTATCTGATGTGTCTGTTACACTCTGATGGATGTAGTTCAAGAAGGTTTTTGTTGTTTGCTAAAATAAGCTGTACTAGGAGAAGCTGACAAATATAGCATGTGAATGAACATCAGCTTCAGTGACTAAACTGAAGAGCAAGAATGGAAGAGGTTGAGAAGAAAATGTTTTTCCCTCAAAGTACAATTCTATCCAAATCAGTAGCAACAATAAAAACAGTAAATATGAGTTTAAAAAAAGAGTATTTATAGTAATAAGTAAAAATTACTTATAATATAAGGTAGATAATGTCATTGTTACTGTAGGCTTTGGACATTGCCGTGGTGCCTAACTGTCCCTTCCAAGTACAGGACCTCTTTGTGTTAGGCAAGTAAAACTCTTAGGGTTCCAGGGAGTTTTCAATTTAAATATGCAGGACAAATGTTTCCCTGACCTCATACATCACTTCAGCAGAAAAATGAGGAGAGTTTTCCTCAGCTTTCTTGAGAGCAGTGCCTGGTATGCTAGTGCATTTTGTCTCTTATCATTTTTCTTTGTATTCATACAACTATGAAGTATATATCCTTTTCTGATTTCTCCTGTACCTCAAAATTTTTAAGGTTTGACAACAAGTTCAGACCCCTGTTGCAATAATTTGGTGCCAATATGAGACACCCGCATGAAGTGACTAAAATCACTGCTATTTTACTCTGAGTTTTTTTTTGCTTCGGTGTTTTTTTTCCTGTTGCTTGTGATATCAATTTCTGAATTATTTCACTGGCCAGCCCAACTTTTAGAAAGCCGTGTGATGAATTTTTGAAACAGAACATCTGAGAGCAAGAACCTCCCTATCTTACAATGTGATCTCCCTAGTTTATATAAGCTTTTGTCCAAAACATAGCCTCATACTAGCTACTATGAAGAAAATTAACTCTATCCCAGCTGAAACCCGGACACTGGTAAAGTTTCATTTTTAACTTGCAATCCCTCTCACCCACACTGCACTTGGCTGCTGCCCACCAGTGGTGCATTGCAGGGAATACATGAAAAAGAGAGAGCAAAACATTATAGCTTTTTTTATTGCATTAATAAAAATAATATACGCCAAGGCTAAGATATGGTTAGCTACTGTTGTGTGTCAGAGAAAAAGAATAAGGTTAATATTATACAGTTATATACATGGGGGATTTCTTACTATATTTTTCTATGCTAGTTGCTAATTTTCCTACAGTAAAGATAACTTAATTTAACACTATTAGGTATTTGCTTCTGAATGCAAAACACTTATTTTATACTTTTTCATATCATTCGCCTCGCCATGATATACATATCCAGTGGATTACTGAGCTACTATATTGCTTGTCTAGGAAGACTGAATGTTTTACTTGCTGTTTAAATGTTGGAAGTCATCATACCTTCATATTTAGGCAAATATTTTAATACTGAGGAGACTAATAAACTTCTTAAACCCTACTAAACAGCTGATTTAGTAGCTCTGTATATAATTGTGCTAATCAACCACTGACCAAATAATCTGGAAAGTAAAACATTAAGCAATAAAAAGGCACATAAACTTTTTACTACACAAATTCATTAAGTCATATAGAAATAAAATCATTTTTTATGTATGCAGAGAAAGAAATGCAAACTTCTCCATTATTCTTACACCTTTTTGCAGTCTTGAGATATGTACAGAAAATTCGGATTCCTACTCTTTTGAGGATGAGGGCTAAGAGCCTGATTCTTTACTGTATTGCGAGATAAGTAACGACTTCCATCTTTCCTTTTATTGAAGGATTGGACTGCAGGCATAAAGAAGGTATTTTATTTACATGAAATCAAAAGTATTTTGCAGTTTGCAGTGGCTTTCAACTGTCTGATTGTATTCAACTGCTGCTATACTAAGAACTTTCTAGTGTATGACTAACATCTATCATGTCTGGTTTGTTCCTTCTGTGACTTATGGTGTGTAATGCTTTCTTTTGACTGGATGTTTCAGTTTGTTTTGGAAAGATATCCATGCCTTGGTACTTGTCACGTCAAATATAACTTAAGGAAAATGCACCTTGCATCGGGAATGAAAGGCGGTGGCATTTATGCTGGTCCATACTTCTGCAGAAGCTGTTCTGTTGACTACAAAAAATGTTATGCACAGGTACATAAAATTTTTATAAAACTACCAATAGAGCTATGGTAATATGTAGCTCAGATTTGCCAAAATTATAGATTGAACTGAGGAAGATATATATATATTTCATATATGTATATTCATATATATATATGTATATTCATATATAAATTTTCAGCCAAAGCAAACTGCGTGATAAATGCTGGTTCTCAAAGTGATTTTTCCCTGACCATCAACATTATCTGTATTTCATTTAGGTTCAGCTTCAGTAAGCTGTTCTTCATTCATGAGCTTATTTTCTTCAAACACTAGGCTATCCTAGGCATTGAAGGGGAAGGCAAAGTTTGCATTATGTAAATACTGCCTCCTCTGGGACTGGTGTTGTCTGAGCATTTCTTGCTGCTGCAAACAGATACCGAATAGATGTGGAGAAAGAATGTGGGATTGATAAATGAGGGACTGAGTCACGGAGGAATGTTTTCCCATAACTATTTTGGCTATGTCCTGGCAGGAAGGATGTAAATCCTGCCAATTCATTCAGCTTTCCTCCAGCACCTCAGCAAGGAAAGCCCCCATTATCTCCTGCTGGTGAAGCTGATCACTCCAGATGATGAGAGCGGATATCTTGCACCTATGCAGACTGGCGGCAATCATCTAACAAAACACTAAAGCTGCTTCTACTCAGTGAGATGTCTTAAGTCTGTGTAGTCTCAAATATATAGTCTTTGCATCACCCAAATGACCTTACAGACGTTTTTTTTCCTAGCTCCTCTGTAAATTTAGTCAGGAATGGAAGGGTTGATGATAAACAGTGGGTATATCTGTCATGTAATTCTTGCAACATGTGTGAAGGAATCAAGGAATCATAGAATTATTAAGGTTGGAGCAGACCTCTAGGATCATCACGTCCAACCGTCAACCCAACGCTGCCATGTCTCCTTTTGTCCTCTGAATTAAGTGCTGGCTGTTTTGGGTGTGAGTATCTATGGTTGTTCAAAACTATGTTTCATGAGCCAGAGAGGACAGAAGCTGGATTCACAGTCTAAAGTCAATCACAGATATCACCTGAGGTGAGACCTTTAAACTTTGGAAATATTAGTACATTATTACTTGACTGGTACAGATGAAAGAGATCTGCATTACCTGAGAAAACACCTTAAATGTGTGCAGTGTTTCTGAAGAAGGATGACTATAGAAGGATGACTATAGTATTTAGAAGGATGACTCAGGATGACTATAGCATTTAGTGCTGGCTTCTTTGGCAGGCGTTTAGCACTCCAGCACTGACAGCATGGATTAGCATAGCTCTGGCAGGTTAGCAGGAGGCTGTTGGCTTTTTATACAGCTTCAGATTGGGGTTGAATAATTCCTAAAATTTCCTCTGCACCAGACTTAATTTTTTATTATTCATGTGGATGTTTTCTCTTCTTTTAGTTGGTGATATTGTTAACTTTTTTTTCAAAATCATAGTATTTCTTTTCCATAATATCATTTTTAACTTGTGGTAATTACATTGTGGTTCATTGTCTGCCACTGTCATGGTACAGTGTCTAGTAAATATCAATTTTGCATGTTTGATTACAAACTTTGCAGTCATAATTTCTAATAACGCCCTTTCTGGATAATTCCAGTGAACAATATATACATTTTCCCTGTATGAGAAAATAATCTGTGCATATTTATATGCATGTCCCTAGACTTCTATGCACATTCTTTTTTCATTTCGTATGTTGTAATGTATTTCTTTCTGTTATCTATTTATTTTAAAATGCCCACATTATTAACATTATCCATATTATTTCACTTTATTATTTTTCTTTATGGCATTTTGATGCTTATTATGATTTGGGTGTTTCTTTGCCACTTCTACACATCTGTTTTCTTTTTGTATGTTTTTTCTTTCCATTTCCATTTTCGTGTTTCGTTGTTCTTCTACAATATAAATTCTTTCACTGGAACTTGCAATCTGTTATGTGTTCATTTCAATATAGATATCCTGTTTTGGACATAATTCCAATAATTAACCTGTCAGGATTTTTTGTTTTATCTTTATATGTAGTTCATGTATACTCATATCAGGAATTATCTTCCCAGAATGAGAGATGTCTATGTTCTATTTCACTAGATTTTTCTCTTTAAACCATTTGCTGTAGTCTCAGATCTCAAATTCATTTGTGCACCCATGTCCAATTTATATTTAATACATGTTTCATTTCTGTTTAATGTAGTATTCTAGTCAATGGACATGGTTTCTCTTGAACAGTTCCCATAAACAAGTCCTCTTCATTAATGTTGCTTCTTTTTTTTACAGTAGATGAAATCCTCTCTGCAGAAATCCTCTTAATTCTGGACAATTTAATTTCTGTGGGGAACATTAGTGGTGTAAGAAGATGTATGCTTTATTTCTCAGTAGGTACATTTTATCATTGTTGGAATGCTTTTAAAAAAGAATTTATTTCTTGCAAGTACGGTGGCCATATCAAAAAGCTTGTTTATGTACTGTGAGTGTCTTCATGTTTTTACAATGTAATTCTATTTGTATTTTTAAAATTTATTGTTTATTGCAACAAGCACTTTGTCTCTGTATGCAGCTTGAAGGCCCACTCCATGCTTTCTTTGGCTTCACCATCCTTTCACAAAAACTTGTTACCTGGTCTTTTGACTTGGCTGTTTTTATCCATTCTTCCAAATGTAAATTGAATTCCCCTTGTAGTCAGTTTCTCATTTTCTCATTTTTGACTCTTTGAAGTCTTCTAAGGCCTGGTCTGATTTAATGGAAATAATCTATTTACAGTTGAGTACTTAACTCTGTAGCCATATATTTCCTTCAAAGGTTTCTTTGCCATGTTACTGTTTCCTGTAAAACACATATTGCTGGGAGTTAATCACTTCTGACTTTGGTGGCTTTGTCTGGTAACTATTCTGTTTTTATGTTACCTGAAACTAAAACTCAACAGGATCAGAAGAATATATAATTAATATGTACAAACAATTTTTTTTCTTCATGGCTTCACTTGTTTTCTTGAAGAAATAACATTCTTGTATCCCAGTCGTTTACACAGGTTTCTGGAGTCATGGGCTTTTCAACAGCCTTTAGATTCTCGGTCCTCTTTGCTCCTTTTCCCTGATTTCTCAATTTCAAGACATGTTCTCTGTAATACTGCCCAGTTCTAGTACCACATAGTGTTTATGTGGTGGTTGTTGAAATCTTTAAATATTTTTGTACAATGAAATTTGCTGTTTAATAGACAACAGGAAAGCTACAAATATTTAGAGGAAGGTATCTGGAAGAAAAGGCAGGATCTACGTGGTTTATCTAACGATCCACAGAGGATATGCAACCAGTCAGTGTTTCTCTGTGACACTGCCCCATTACTTCTTTAGTTCCGCAGCGCTGAACTGGTGTCTATGAGTCTGCTGCCCACCTGAAAGGACTAGCTGCAATACTGGAGTTCAGATCAGCTTTGGTTATGACCTGCACTCCTAAGTAAGGGGCAGATGGGTGCTCCTAGTTACCTCCTGACATTTCAGTGGGCAAAGTATTTCTTCACCCTTCCTCCTTTCCTGTCCTTTCCTGTCCTTGTCCTTTCTCCCCATCCTTTTCTCACTTTGCTATCCTCTTGCTACCTGTGTGGATCTAACTTCCACCTTGTGCTCACTGTACGTATCTGTGTGCTGACTTAGTCCATTAAAACATTTTGTTGAGTTTTTTTGCCTGGAATTTCTTGTGTTAAATTGGTTAACAAATAAATCTGGAAAGCTCTGGCATAAGTTATGATGCAGAAGGTTGTATTTGGGAGCAAGGGAGATGAGAAGGAGGGATGTGAATCACCCCCTTCAGCAGCAGTGAGTTGTTAAATTAACTGAAACAGCAACCTTAGAAATACTAGGTTTGAAGAAGACAGTGTAGGACAACTATCACAATACTGTGTCATGACTGCAGTGTGGGACGAGGAACAAATGGACGGTTCACAAGGTCACCCTGCTCACAGCACCAACTGTATCGCAGCTGAAAGCACGGAGAAGGAATGGCATTCTGTTATTGATCACAGTCTGTGTCCTACTGCCAGGGGACCTGCTCCCTTCATTTCAGAGAAAAAAAACACATGAGATTCAAGGAGTTTGCGGCTGTTCCAAGGTGAATGATGCTGATTTTGTTCCTCTTTGCCAAAAGGCAGTGCCAGAGCTGTTTGTTGGAGTGACCAAGGCACTGGGAGATAGCTGTGAAGGTGAAACATACATCTGGTCTCAGACGTGTATGAACCTCTGATTAGTCCAGTTTGTCACTATACCCTTCATCAAGAGCAAGAGTAGCCATACATTTCCTTCCTCTTTACCAAACTATTGCATAAATGCTTAGAAAACAACAACCTACAGCAGAATGGAAAAACGTAAATCTATTTCTGAGAAGTGGTGGATCTTCCATCTGTGGGCTTCTGCAGCGGACTGGATATTGAAAAAGCAAGCGCTCGATAACAACGTCAGGTGTTTTGATTGCCTTGTGGATTTTCTCAGTTTTTTGGCCAGAGAGTTGCTCAAGAGTTAGACCACTTCCCAGTATAACACACAATAATTTAATCTGTTTCAGGAAGTGTGTTCAGAGCAGCTACCACTCCTACATGTATCAGGAGACAACTATGACAGAACCAGGTCAAGAGCAGCCTTTCAGCCACTTGCCAGATTTATTTAAGGCAACTCAGCAAACAAATTCTTATAATCCTGAAGATAGTCCAGCCTCTGTCCTTGTACTGGACAAATTTTAGTTATTTTATTGCAAAGTACGGATACCCATAAGTATTTGCAAAAATTGGTCATGATAAAAAATGATTCAGTTCTATGAAAAACAGAGAGGGGGATATCAGGTCTTTGAAACCTGAACTCATAATTGCAGCGTTCCCCATGATTGAATATGATATCCCAACACATGGCATGCAGTAACTGATCAGGGTTAGTACAAATGAAGCAATATCAAGGCAAAGTTTAACTGATGTTGACCTGGGAACACCTTGGGAGAAAGTTGAAGATCTGGGTTTGACAGTGTTGACCTTTACCTGCCTAAGAGTTGCTCTTTATATCTGCTTTTCTAAAGATAGTTGAAGGATCAACTGTGGCTGGTTGACCTTCATCTGTACTGCTCACCCATTAAGAAGTTACTATAGGCAGTATTCTTATTTTCAGTGGTTCAGAACAAGGGTAGCCCATCAGTGACGGTTTTACGGTGTCACTGTACATTGCCTGCCAGAATCATTCTGTGAGGAGGCTGTGGCCTGATCCCTCCTGCTTTCATTCCTGGCAATAACTCCCCTATCAAGTCTCAGCAACATGGGCATGTGCCCCTTGGTCTTGTAACTCAGGGAAGAGCAGCTGTACCTCCAGATCTGATTCGCACACACAATCTCTTGTCTCATAGGATGCGGAGCTGAGTCAGTGCTGGACATGAGGCAAATGCTTGGCCACTCAGATGAAAATGTGGCAGATAGTTGTCAAGCTTTTTCTTAAAAGATATGGACCCTTCTTCACCTGAAAGGCTGGACTTCCTGACTCACACTCTCTTCTACTTATGATCTTTTTTGCTCTGTCCTCCTTGTTTTCAGACTGTGATCTCTATGATTTGCTTCAGAAGCACCATTTTTTTCCTTTTCTCTCAAATAAAGAGGATGGCGCTAATGCTTTTTAATATATTTAATTGTTTAGTATGCATACCTTGCATGGCTTATTTCTGTTTCGTGTTATATATGAGCTTGTTTTGGATGGTCTGAACTTTGTGAAACGACTAATTAAAGAAAAAATTAAATCTGATATTTTACGTCAACATTGTGAAACAATTTTGAAACTCTTGAGCAAGAACAATAAAAAAAAATTGGTATAAAAAGCAACCTTCATCACTAAATCATCCCTACATTGTTACAAGGAGGCAAAAAACCAACTGGCTTTAGGTTCAATGTTTTTCAAAGATCAGTTTATGGGTGGTCTTTTCAAGCCTTTACTTAATCACTTACACAGTGGGTCTATGAAAGTTAAAGTACACTTTCCCTTTTTACTACTAACACTGTATTACTACATGTGTTCAAAATCATGTTTTTTAAAATCTCAAAATAAAAATTAACTGTAGTATCTGAACAGCAGCTGTCAAACATATTTGAGAAAAGTAACCCATTTTTCCTTTGAGTACAGCAAGGTCACTAGTTACCTTGTTTTTGTTGTTTTTCAGACTCATCTACATGTATATATCCTTGCCATAAAAAATACATTGCAATGTGTTTCGAATACTGGTTCATGACAGGAAGGCAATTTTATAAAGTTTTACAATTCCTACCATTTTAAAGGATACATGTGAAGTTTCCGGCTTTGAGTAATTAACTGTTTCAAACTGAAATACCAGTGGCCTTATATCTGTCAGTAATCATCTCTTATGTAACTGGTGCAGTGCATGGCTTTGCTTCTACTGGAGAAATTAGTGTTCTCCCACTGTTCTTCTAAATGAATTCTTCGAAGAGATTTTAGCATATAAAGCACCCCTCTTAAAAGATTTTTTCTCTAATTTTTCGTGTAGTTTGGGTTTTTTTTTATTATACTTAATCACATTGATGTATCAAGATTATATTTGGTATTTTTTAGTCCAGCCAATGGCTCTAACACATAGTATACTGTGCTCCATCTCCAGCATTACCTTGTTAAATCAACGTATGTCTATTAGTAAAGGATCATTTCCTTCTGTTATAATTGATGATGGCATCAAATATCCGGCCTTGTATTTTATGCATGATTCCAAAAATCTTTATCTCCCCTTGATTATAATTCTTCAGTATGACATGAGTTTCTCATAATTTAAATTTTCAAACCCTTTTTTGCATTAATGCATTTCTTCAGTAATTACACGTATTACAGAATCTGCATAACACTCTGCTCCCTTGGCTGCATTATTTATTTTTATATTAGCCACATATGGAACATTAGTGTCCCATTTACCTTCTACTGTAAATAGTCATGTGGAGAGATATAAATCATAAGACATCTGGTTATGGATAGACAAAATTTTAGAAATGTCATCATAACCTAAGAGTAATGGGTTAATCTGACAGGGCAACTCTGTTATGATATACCAAAGGGTCCAAATATCTATAAGTAGGTTAACTGTTAAAAAAATACAGTTTGGCAGAAATTGAAATGTTCATGATTTGCAGACAAAATACTGAGTGGTTCTGGTCAAGAAAATAAGAGAGAGAAAAATATCTGAGATAGATACTTCATTTTGACCCTTTTTAATGAAACGTGTAGGTTTTTTCTACTTCAAGAAAACAATTTCATTTTTTAAGTTTTCACACCAAAGAAAAGACACATCTAAAAAGATGAAGAATTAAAAAGTGTTCTAATTTGTTTGGGAGAGCTCAGCTGACCTTAAAAATCCCTGAAGTATGAATTCCATCCTGATGTGAAATTATTTCTTTTTCATTCTTTCAATTCTTCAAACCAAATATATGAAAACAAACAAGCAAAATAAAAATCCACAGTTCTCCGAGATCTTCATTTTCAGTTTTCATTTTTTAAAAGCTTAATTTCAATCACCATTTCCGAGCACACTCTTTGCATCAGTGGAAGCATTATGCATTAATATATTACTGTGGTACTGTTCATATCCACACAGCTGGTGCAGCACTCAGATTAGAGGAGAACAACTACAAACTGCGAGTCCTTTCTTATCTCCATTCCTATCATTTAGGCTGGTTTTGAAAATTTGATGCCAGTTGATTAAACAACCCAGACCTCTCCAGCCAGGTTTTGCCCTCTTTGATATACTGATCGTAATCTTTCTTGGTTGCTCCATCATCTGCCTGATTCACGGTCTGAAAAGCTCTCTCATGTTAGACAGTTCTCTTGAGTCTACGGATTTGAAACACTTAACATGATTACTACCGCCACTATTAGAGAGCATTGTTTGTGAACAAAATATTTGTCAGCCACTCCCTTATTTCTGAATTTCTCATCCCTAATGGAAAACAATTCCTGAGAGCTTCAAGGGAGTGTTATTAAAATTCAGATCATGGATAGCACCACCCTCACATTCAAATACACTTCTACCTTCCTTTTGAGTTTTGAAGTGAAATAAACAGCATTTACATAACATGCTTTTAAAGAGTGCACACTACTTTTAAGTAATTCAAACAGTCCTTCCTAATCTAGTGCATCCAATTATTGAGAGAAATGAGATCTTTCAGAGTTGGGAAGAGCCTTTTCCCCCATCCTAGTGGGAAAATAGTGCAGGCTTTTTAATGGCCATCATCAGTACTGTTGCCATAAAATTCCTTCTACAGCTTTTGTATACACGATTAGTCAGTTGTTCCTCCAACAAGAGAGGTAGTAAACCCCTGCTTTTACAGATTTGTGTCCCTTGCTGCCTATCATGGTTCTCTGAGGTGTCTCTAACTCCCTCCCACCAAACACTGCACTGCAACCTCAGGTCTCTCTCCCTGATGATAACCACCAGCTGCAAAAGGGGCAGCGTACCCCTGGCTGGTGCCAAACTGTGGGTGCACTTGCTGCCCAGCCTGTGTCTGCACTCCGGCTGCCAGCTGGCCAAAGAAGTAATGCTGAGCTCAGGATTCAACCTTTCCTTCAGCAGGACCTTCCCCTGAGTCTCCCCCATGTTTAGTGACAGATTTTCGTGAAACTTGTCAGAACACGGTATCTCTGAGATATCTGTTTCTCAGTGGGTAAAACAGATAACAGTGGAAGGCAGGCAGATTCAGCCAAACATTAGCTTTATCTTCTTAAGAAACTATCATGAAAAAGCCCATGCTTTTAATCTTCCCCCTTACTTTTTTTCTATCTCTGGTTTCTGGGTTTTCAGAGGCATTGTGTTTGTCTCTTGCTTTTTAACAGAACCTCTCCAGAAAAACATTCTTTGTCATGCTGATGCTGCTTTTCTTGCTTTATCTTCCAGAATTTGACAAGCCCTAGAAATACTTAATTTAGGATCAGAATGAAATACGAAATCCAAAAAGCAATGTCATGCATCCAAGTAACACACTGAAAAGCGTCCTGAACTTCAGGCTCCATTCATCCTGCTTCATCCTGTAGTGCCCATTAGTAGTGGAGCTCTGGGTGCATCTGTTTCCACATGGCAGGTCTTGGACCCATGCTTCTGAAACTGTCCCCATGTGAAAAATGCAAAAGTAACATTCAGGCAACATAGTCTCCATAAGGGCACTGCATTTCAAGCTCCCAGTAGAGATGGTTACACTTGATTTTTGTCATAGAAACCTCTCAAAGACCATGTCCAACCAAAGCACCCAGAGCACTAACCTAACTTTCCTGCAACTTGGTCTGAATAAGCTGTCCTGTTAGGAACAGCAGATCTACATCTTGTCCTTTTCACCAGATCAGGAACAGAGCATGGTTCTCACTGGCAGTATCTTCTTGTGTGTACTTGATTTTATTTCCTTCCTAACAAAAGATTTCCCAAATTGATGTCAGCAGAATAGCTCTCCACTTGGAAAGCAGTATATAGAGCATGATGAGTGAGATGGATCAACATGTGGAGGTATCTGGGCTCTTCTTTGGCATCTGTTTCCATCTATCAGAACTGGAAAATATAAATTAATGTGAATCAGTTTGCATTTAGCTGTAATCTCCACTGAAAGGACTGCCAGAGGTGATTTTGGCACAGTCTGCCTGCAGAGGTATCCGTGTCTTCTCGTTGTATAAGTCTTGACTTAAGGAAGCCTCCATCATGAGCACCCCAAATGCTTTTGCTTAAAAATGAGTTCCAAAAGATTTACCATTTATGTGATCCTGAATTTTGTAAATGTGTTCATTTTTTCCCTTTTGAACAGGGTTTCCTAATGTTTTAGCTCTCTGGTGATATCAAGGAAATTTCACTTGGTGTGCACTGAAAAATGCTTCGAAATCCGGCTCTCTTCCCCTCCTCCTCTAACTCTGCACAAGAGAAGACAGTAACGAAAAGATCAGTTCTAAGGCTGAAGAGAAATTAAAACATATCTTAAAGTGACCCCCACCTAAAGCAAAAGCAACATCCCTTGTCTTTGGACTGACTTTTATTTCTAACAATTTATTCTGTTGCCTTTTGAAGAAGAAAAAAAGATACATCAAGATAAAAAATATTAATTACAAAGCACTCCTCTTAAGTTACAGTTCTGCCTCACCTCCCCCTTCTGGAGCTAGTGAATGACTAATCAGAAGATGTTGCAGGTTTCTAGAATGACAGAGCCAAACAGGACTGAAAAGTTTGTTCCATTTCACCTCTCGCTATGTAGTTGAGTAATTTGATAGGAATATTAAATTGTTTTTAATATAGACCTTGTAAATTAATACATTGCTTTCACAGTACAAATATTTCCTTAGAGCAAGCCACTGTCACTTTACTGTTAACAGGACAGATAGAAAGACATATAGTGAAGCTGAAATACATTTATGTGATTGAAGGAGGAGCCTGTTATTGCATGTACCTACCTACACAACCAGTGTGTGTTGAAATTGGAGCATACCTTGTGAAATTTCTGTGTTCCAGGGGAAATGACAATGCACTTTTACACAGTTACCAGTATTTTCCTGTTAGGTATCTATTCTTGGCAAGACTGAATTAAGTAAAAACATAAATGAAAACAAAACCACAGAAACTTACTAAAAATCTCTGTATTTCAAGCTCTAATTATTTTTTTTTGTTTTGGGAATACTTCAGTTAATGGCATTTACATCAATGTTAATGCTATCAACAAGGTTACAATAAGTATTTCAGCCAGTTAGCAGTTCTACTTAACATAGAAAATCTCTGGAAAAGCATCAAGTTATAGCTTCTCAACATTTAAGATGATACCCAAAATTTTCATCTATCTTGGGAAAAGTTTGCCGGTCTGTGGTTTAGGAAAACAGAAACCTGATATTAACTTTGCAAATTGACATATTGAACTTTAGAGATTCTAAATGAATATGGTCTTTGCTAAAGCTTCACTGATTTATCTAATTTGGGAAAGTATCCCTAAATGTATAATGCCAAGCGCTACATTCTGTTATTGTAGAAGTGACAACAAACTACACAGATAACATTCTAGCCCTATGACATTGCTTCTTTTTTTCATACCAGTAACGCAGTGCTGTTCTAAAGCTGGATAACTTGGGTTGAAAATGTCCTCAGGCAATGTAGGGCTACTGTAGCAAAACCTGTGTCATCCCACCTGATCACCAGAGCAATGAGTACAACCAAGGAAAAGGGGGCAACTTAACAAAATTTCCTTTTCTGCTTTTGCCAAAGAGAAATTAGATAAAGGTCAGACAGTGCAGCTGCACCTGCCCTAACTTTTGCTCCAAATTAGTTCTGAAACTAACTCACCTAGAGGTGCATGCTTTCATTTATGTCTTCTCGGTAATCACACTATCTACCTAAACCCAGCTCAAGGGAGCAACTCATAAACAGAATTTGCTTTAACGTATTAGAGTATACAAAAGGCTAGCTCCCTAACATAGAGAAGAAATGATTTCTTTTTCTAGGTAGTGATTTAAAAATTTGTAAATGTTAATGTTCTTTTTATTTTTAGTAAAGAGATCAGAAAAGATCATCCACAATTTTGAAGCATTAATTCAAAGTTTCATTTGATGAATTGAGAAATGCTTGTTTTGTTTCAGTGCTTAGAAGCAATTTTTCATTTTCCATCTACTGTCTCTTGTTTTTCCTTCTTGTAATTTTTCCCAACATTTCTGAGCAGAAAACTCAATATTAAACAAATTGTTACACTTGTTACAGAGATTAAATTAAACAAATGGCTACACTACTTATCAGCACGTACCTGTATTTCCCCTGCTTCCCTATTAACACCACATAGATGAATTTAAGGATAATGCTACATAAACTTAACTCTGGCTGCAGTTAGAATACTTACCTTGGCTAGATTCTCATTGTTTTATACCACCATCTCCTCTCAACATTGTTTTCCTGTACATAACTCCAAAAAAAGCCTAGTCACTCAAGTTTGGAAAAGGGGTTTCCTACAAACTGCAAAGAAGTAACTTTCATACTGAAGCAAATATACTGATACATTACTGAAACTGATTTTTTAAAATAGAGTTGCATGAGATAAAATGGAATTTTAATGTGAATTAAGTTGGTTTTACAGTAATCACAACACAACCTTAGCTAAAATGTTTATCAAACCAATGGAATTCTTAGTATTACTTTTCCTTCCCCCTTAGGAATAATGCAAAATCAATACATGAAATTAATGCATGATTAGCAATCTTACATTATGTATTCAAAGAGAAAGGTTTTCATGTGAGTTTCCCTGCACATCTTGATGAAAGTAGTTTGTAGAGATAGAACGTGTTCAGGAATATTTAATGAAGTATGGTTCAAATACTGGTGTCATTTAAAATTAGGAAGACAGAAGTGATCTAATGTAACTTCCTCTTACACTCATTTCAACTATGCTTCAACTGAAACAGATGTCTCTTCTTTGTAGGAGAGTAGCAAGGTTAGGGCTTACTCTTGGCATGATTTAGATTAAGAATATTGTGCTTTGTCCGTAGAAAGAAAGTGGCTGGATTCATCCAGAGTACCTAAGATGCAGTTTTGTATAGTAAAAATAACAATATAGAATTTCTTTTTACCTCAGCTGTGTTTCTTCAAGATCTGCTTCAACATAAAGGGGCGTGTGTGTATATGTTTATGAGCATATATGCATATGTATAAAAAAGACTTCCGTTCTGATTTTTTTTCTTTTTTTTGCAAACATGGAATGCTTATTTATACTTGTCATTCATTATTTTGCACATCCCAAAGCCACTAAAACAAATGTGACCCTCGGCTGAAAGCAACAAAATTGCATGTCCATCTATAAAACACTGTTTTGCTTGGGGCAATACATCTTGAGCAAGTGTATAGCAAATCTCAATGCATTTTAATATTAAAAATTTAAGCCGGGAGAATGGTCTTATCCGGTTCCCAGGCCCCCTTTTCAGTCCTTTGGGAAACATCTTTGCTAATGTATTGAAAATAAGTAATCAGGAGGGAAATATGTATATATATAATAATATACATTACTAAATGGATAAAATATCTCCAAATACAGCTACGTCATATTTGATACATATGCCTGACAACAAGCAGCCTGTCACTGAAATGGAATCATGTATATTTAATCCTGTCAGAGTTAGCCAAATCCTGCCTGACCAGTGCGTCTTTCACTAAACTGCAAAATTCATAAGGAGGGGTGACTCCAGGGTCAATGTTTCCTTCTTCTGGCTCTTCTCCAGACCTGGTATCCCATTCTCAAGGTACTGAGTCATCCTCTTCTCCCCGTACCTCTTTATTTTTGTTAAAACCAGTTACAAGTGGTGCGATATAGCTCAGCCAGCAACTGAGCATTCCTGTGTCTGAAGACACAGAAAGGTTTGTTTGTTTGTTGGGCTTCCCCCCCACCCCGCCAGCGGTTGTGAACTGGAGTTTTACTGTGGACATAACCTGTTGCAGCAGTAGGAGTGTGCAACAGCAGTAGCTGTACCTGGAACTACAGTCTCCAGTTTCTAGAGATCCCCAAGAACATTATTATGCGCTAGAAGTTTCCAAGTCTCAGCTACTCAGAGCTATCAATCTTTTTTGACCTCCTCCTGTCCATGCTCCAAGCAGACAAGAGCTTGCCTTTTGTTCCCAAGCCTTGCCAAAGCCTTATAAATATGTTAATGTCATGCTGACCTAACCACATCTACATACCTTCTGGCCGGTTAGGAGGTCATTAAATTTGCCTGAAAAAACCCCATGTACACATAGCTTTGTGCAGCATCTGGAGTTACAGTTACATACACTTGGTGAATGATCATATCTCTTCTGTTGTGCTTTCCTGTCCCACTCTCTTTTCAGATTTTTCATCTATTCTAGGTGACAGCTGGAGCCGTTAGGTATCACTTTTGCAAGGAACTGTGTAGTTTCTTTATATATTCAGCTCCCTTATTAGGCCTGGATAACCTTACTGTGTACATAAGATCCTATTAAAACTACTTACCACTTCTTAAGACTCTTCCTTTAAATAGCTCACATTCTTTTAAAACTATAGCTCTTCTTTTTGATTAACCAATATAAGAAGCCCCACATTTCTGCAACTTTCCCATCCTATCTGGAAACCCATAAATTCTTGCGTGGCACAGCATTTCAACATCATTATTTTTGCAGATACCTTCCTCCCTCCCACCACCATGCGCACACATTTTATGTAATTCTTTTTCATTGTCTGATCCTTGGAATGGTCCTGGATGGATGTCACCTCCTTCTCTACTTTGCTCTTTTAATTTAAATTATAATGAACAAATAGGCCTGTCATCGTATTGGAGTTCACAACACAGGATCTTTGAGACTTGGACAGACCACGTTGCCCTCCTTCCTAAAACTGACTTGTAATATGTGTATGTTAAGAGTTGATGTACCTGCTTGTCACTTTTTTGTCTAAAGGAAAGACAGAAAGATAATTTTTTCCTTTTTCCTTTTTTAATGAAAAAAAGAGAAACCAACTGTTAAATGTGGCATTGCACATATTTTGGACCAAACCCTGTTCACATTATTCTTATTTGTATCTTCATTTATTTCTGACAGGTCCTTTCATGTTATTTGATGAGCAGTATTTGAACTCTGTCAGTCACTACCTGTATTATTAGGTTAAGAATAGAAACAAATAATTATATTGCCATAAAGGTGTCTCTTCAGGGTTTGTTTAAGAAGCAGATTTCCTGATTAAAGGAACTCCTGGCTTCTTTCATTTTTGGAAGGCTTTAAGCGATCTGAAATTTTGCTTTGATTCAGTCATGATAAGCGAGTACATGCAGAAACACTGCAGTACAGAGCTGCTTTTTATACTGCGGCTTTTTACAAAGGTTTAAACTACTAAGCCTAAATGAGTGTCTTAGAAAAGGAAGAATGCCTCTTGCTTGTCGCAGCAACAGTCTTTTCTGCCTGCAGTAGGCAGGACATTGACCTCTACCTGAAGAGCCCGAGGTAAGAGGAGTAGCCACTGGAAATTATTTATAACCTGACCAGCTCATTTAGTTTCATCCTCCGAGACCCGCAGAGTCGAACTGACACAGCAATAATGGCCAGCGAACTTTTGATCCAATTAATTGTTAATGAGAGGTTTGATTAGCAAATAAAGGGCCTATTAGGTTAGCTGATTGTCTTTCTTTCACAATACCAGAGGTCAACTTTTTTTTTTTTTAACTGAAAGAAAAGTACACTGTGTACTCTAGTTAAATTAATCACATGCTCACAGGTGTTGAATAAAGTTGTTTCAGGAAAACAGTCAGCTTAGACATCCGTCTGTAACCATGAGAATGCAATAGGTATTCCTCACTCTGTTTATGATTATGTTTTTTTTTATTTCTTTGTTAATTCAACTGCCTCCACCTTTTTGTGCCTGTGAAATATTGCATTACCCCATCCTTCTCCTGTCCTGCTTTCCTTCGGGCTTCCTTCACAGTTGTCTTTTATTTTAATTATACTGCCAGAATTCTCAGTCAGTTTCAAATTAATTAATTCTTCATATGTATTTAAAATATCCCAGTGTATATGCAAACACCATTCTGTTCTATGATGCATGTTCTATGAAGCATGTTGTTCTATTCCTGAAAACTTCCCTCTGAGTTATGACACACTTCTGTAAAATTACAATGACTAAAGAGAAATGCAAGATTAAGGACAAAACTGAACTACAAATGACACCTATGTAAATTAAGAGTATTTTGATCTCAGTGCAGCCATTCTGGATTTATACTAGTATAAATCTGTAAATATGACATTAACAAATTGATCCCTGTAGAGTAGCTTTTGTTATCTGAACGTTTAATCTTCTTTCATATTACCAGTTGAGCTTGAAAACAAAATACTGCTCATTGCCTCTTCCCTCCAGCCTCCACAAAGTACAGAAAGCCACAACACTGAGTTTGTTGTCAGGCTTTCAGATTTAAAAATCTGGAGATCTGTTTTGCAGGGTGTGACGTACTCTTTAATTACATGATCGCATTATGTTTTTCTGTGATTCAACTCAAGGGATGGATGGATGTTACCAAAAGCAGCAGCTCCTCAGTGTTTCTTTTCACCCTTGTTACTTAATGAAGGCTCATGACATGTTTACTGAGTGTTGTCTAAACCTTGCCCACATGAAAGAAATGGTAATTTTGTGATGTATCCCGTTCATCACTGTAATACAAATGTATGTAGAAAGCAGTATCGAAAAAGCAGTGCAGAATAACATAGCGCAGCTATTTCTGTTTGTTTTTTCTTTGGCTTTTTTCTTAAACAGGAAAAGCTGAGAAGGCCACCCAAATATTGATGTAGGGGCTTTGCTCTAGACTCTGCAAACTGAGGTTCATAGCTCTTTCCCAGTTAGTGGAGCTTCAGACAGGTCAGCAAAAGAAAACAGCAGGGAGCTGTGGAAAAATCATCCCTTTTTATGTTGATGGCAGCTTCAGCAGGTTGGTAGTCCACCTGGGCTACACCCATGCTCTGATTTTTGTTTGTCTGTTTGTATGCATATGGCCTGGTTTCTATGTATGTACTTGCTTTTCTCTAGCTCCCTACTAACTCGGAGCACAGCTCTCACAAATGTAAATGTGAGTACCCAGAATTTTTGCAGATCAGAGACCCATAAAGTGAACAGTATGTAATTAGTAACCACCTACAAAAAGTTTGGCTGAAAGGGCTAGACCAGCCTCATTAAAGACCAGTATGACAAGAGGCAAGGTTTAATCCAGTTCTCCAAGGCTGCTTTTACCACAAAACTTCCTGTAATCTTCTCTGACCCACTAACTACTCTGTATCACACAAAGTGAGGTTCAGGTAAGGTTGCTCATGTATGGAGACTTTGACTTTGTGTAGGTTCTATTTTTGCCTGGTTTTTCTAGGTTTCACATATTTTGGACATAATTCCTAGATCTTTAAAATGAATTAAGACTCAGACCTTACATCTATCATTAGCTGAACTAAAACATTTTAGACCACTACACAAATCTCTATTTTATCTTATATGACCCCTAACTGTGACAACAGTAACAAGGTTTTGCCCTTTGCGTAGAGAGGTTCTCAGAGGTAAATGAGGCCCGTAGCTTGCCAAGGGTTTCTGCAGAACTGTTTTTGACCTTCAAGACATGGCTGAGGCCCTGGGAGCCCTGATTCTTTGCCAGCATCTGATGGGAATCTTCCTTCCCCTCTACCTGAGCCAGACAGAGCTCTTCTGTCTCTGACTTTCTCAGACTTCAGCAAGCCTTATGCTTTACTTCACTGTCCTTCGTTGAAGTCCTAATCCTGCTTTTAGTACTTCATTTTCATTCATCCCCAGTCTTTCTCTTTGACTAGGCTCCTAGTGCCTGTCCCTATTTTCAGTCACCCTGATGGTTCTCTTTAGCTATAGATAGAAAACATTGTTTTTCTGTCTTTACATGTGAAGCTTTACCCATGCATGTGCATGCAAAAGGGTACATGTGGGTGTGCAGCTGTAGACGTACACCCAATGGTTCAGATTTCTTGAAGCCATAAACTGATAGCAGTCTTTTCTAATGAGTAATGCAGCCTAGGATAATGTTATCAGTTTGATGTATAATAGACACATCTTTTCTCAGGGACATGATCTTCCATCTTTATGCATTCTGCATAATATCTCCCTTTGCACATACCTCCACCGAGTATAAAGGGCAAACCAATGGGTGCAACCAACATCGTGGCCCTGCAGTAAGGATGGTAATTAAAAAGGAATTGCAGAAACTAATTTTGTTTCCATTGAAGCTAATGGCAAAATCACCTGATTTCATTGTGTTGGGAAATGCTCTGAAAAATAAGTTACCACATATAAAGATAAATAATGAAGACATATGTATTAAATAGTATAATATGATTACAGAAATCCATTAGTAGTTGTGCAATAACACAGGAAGAGATAATTGAAAATATCTAATCAGGTCTGAAAGATGCATTTCAAGAGGAGCTCTCAGCTGAAATGGAGAATCCAAGAAACAGAGAGAGGAAGTCTGTTCAAAACAACAAGCTCTGAATAACTGTAGATTCTCATTGCATGAGATGTGAGATGGCAAGCAGAGTTTTTGAGGAGATCAGTTGTGAGAAAAGTGAGTAAAGCAAGCAAAATCAGCACAGTTGTGCTGTGTGTGGACCACGTTCAGCTCAAACCATATGAGAGCTACTTTAAGGAACATTTGATAAGTGGTTTTGCATGGGTAAAACCAGAAGCCTGGAGGATGGTATGTAACTGTGGTACTTCGAGGGTGCCTTGGAATCCAAAACCCTTCTGTCACATTACTGACATAGCCTTTGCTGATGGCCTTCTGACAAAATCTGTCACAGACTTCCCACATTAATCTCTGTGCTTCAGACCTCATTTAATTTCACTTCACATTGAGTATCTTTGTGGCACAATCCTTCCCTTGCCCTTTTTTTCCCCACACTGTTCTTTAAAGTACTACATACACATCTGGAATTATAGAAAGTTAATATGTACAAGAATAGAACTAATTCAAAAAAGAGAAGGTAATTGCTATTGTAAAATGGTTTTGTTAACTGTATAAGCAAGAACTGAATGACATAAAAATGTATGCCTGTGCTAGTAAAGGAAATGTAACTAACTCTCTAGCTTTAGATTGATATAATTCCTGGAATCTGCTTGTGGTTGTATATTGTATGAATATGAAACATTAGCACTTTTTTCCACAGAATGGTTTTATCCATTTTCAAATCAAAGTGAGCAGTATCTTTAACTTTCTATCTCAGGCCTCATGAAAATGTTGACTGTAAGCAAAAGGACCATTAAAATTCATATTAATTTCATAAGTCAGTGTAGCAGCTTCATTGCATGAGGTATTATTAAAATTTTTTAAATATTAAAACCTAGCAGAAATAACACAGAAGTAAGTGCCATATATTCAGTTTAAATTATTGTTTTGTTATTAGAATTTGTTTTGGCTTTTCCGTAGCCATCCTATCAAAGTGATATAATCTCACAATTAAAATGTCTAATTTACTTCCTTGTGTTCCTGATGTTATTGAAAATGGCTGGTGCTACTCTAGCATAGACGCCAAAGCTCTAATAGACTCCAAAGTAACAAAATATTTTTGTCTGATTTTATTTTTCAATTTTCGTTAGACTAATACAAAAAAAACATTTAACCTAAGATCAGAGAATAATCCCATTACTAAACAAATTCAGTGGGTAAATGCAAAGGTGATTTATAGAAATTACTTTTTGGAATACAGACATTTAGGAAAAAAAAAAGAGACAGTTTCATTTATGTAAAGAATAGAACTTGATAATGAGTGATTTATTCTTGGACCAGTTCCAGTAAGTTCTCAATCCACTGGAGAGCTTCCAACCTACTGAGAGGATGGAATGAGAGGGTTTATGAGGGAAATGAAAGATATACTGTGTTATTTATGAGAAGAAGAGGGGATGGAAGGACCAGTACACTTTTCACCTAGGCATTACAGTGAACAGGGTGTACACATCACAGAATGTTTTTCCTTGGTCTTTCCAAAGCCACAGATGAGCAGGTTCATAGACAGTTGGATATTTGATTACGTAGATTGCTGTGTGAAAATGATATAGTTTGGCTGTATTCACATATGGCTAAACACAAGCTATAAGAGAATAGACTCCAGGCTGATACACTGTGGTGAATTTACCCTCTCAGTAGCCTCTTGACACCTTAACAAAAGGTGGTTATTTGCATTTTCTGTGGATGACACATACTTCTTCCTAATTTAACATAATAAAGCACTCTTGACTCATTACTCTCTGAGATTGTTAGACAGTTGTGAACTATATGGAAAAGTGATTATTCACAAAGCCTAATCCCCTTACTCCCTCTGTGCTAAGCAGAGAAGCATCCCTGAAGGAGGCGTCAGAGGTAGGTCCTAAGTTTAGATGTGCAGAAACACTTCCTCGGAAAACATCTGCATATACTGGAAAGACTCCCTATGAAGAATAACCCAACTAGGCTAATGCATATCCTTGTGGATGACCCCCGAACTCACTGCACAAAAATGCAACCTAACTGATGAAACAATTATTCCCAAGGTTTTCAAGGTTTGTTCTTCATATTCACAAAAATGTTTCAGATATTAAAACTTCATGTTGAACATTATCCAACCCTTTGATTCTTACAAAACTTAGTTCTGTGGACATGCTGCCAGACCCAGAAACTTGTAAAATACAGAGATGTAACATGCCTGAGAAATGAACAAACATTTTTGAAATCTATTTTTTTATCTTTCATTGCTACCACATGAAATTTTGCATCGTGGAAAATTCTATTCCTCTCCAATGTATTGCATCTGCACTTGATACTCCTCTCCTGATGTGAGAAGAGATCCATATTCATATTTATTTTGCTCTAAATTAGCTACTCGCTTATTGACCCTAAATAGTTATCATCTCAGCTGGAAATATATTAGAGTTCTAGTTGCCAAACAAATATTCAGCAAAAGATGAATAAAAGCATATGGGGAGGAAAAACCCACAAAGTTTTCACTGCCAATATAATGGAAGGCATTCTGGCGGACAGCCATCTGCACCCGCTGAACAGAGGGATCCTGGGATGACATTGATCGATTTAACAGTAGGAAGGTATTAATGATATTCAGCACTGATGGCTGAGCCACTTCACACTCATTTGCATTTCCATTCATCATCTCAGCATTTATCATTATGAGGCGAATGCCAGAACTAATTAAAGTCTGGGCTAACAGGGTGACATGGGAGTCCAGCCGCTACTTATACTGAGGAAATATGGGAAACTTTCCAGCAGGAAGTACACCAACCTTACACCAAACCCAATTAACTTAATTCCTAACTAAACCATTTGAGGGTCCTTCATTTGAATAAACTAAAAAGCTGCGATTGAAGTTACACCATGTTTTTTTCTTGTTGAGTTCTAGTAGTTTAATGACTGAGTAACATTTTCTTACATAGACATTTGGGAGATTTCCTTAATGTGATCCCAGTCCTCCTCAGCTATCCCCTCCGAATTTTGTCATAGCAAGCAGAGATACAATTTCAAATTCTGCAATAAAAGTTAAATTTTAAATATAAATTCTGACATAATTTGATCCTGAAGGGACCTAAAATGTATTGTGAATACCCTAGTAAAGAAAAGACAACAAAAATCTGGAATACGCTGAAATCTATTGTTTATATTTATGTAAGAGGTCTAGTAAACTACCTCTTCAGACAGACATAATTTTTTTTTTTTCCGCACAGATATGTGAAATTTTTCTTTTCTGCAGGCCAAGACTTGCTTGGCATACTCTCACAAGCTGTCCTTTTAGCTGCACTGAGACAATGCCTGTGAGTGATCTACGTCTTGGTAAGTCTTTTGGTTTCAACAATCTTCTTGCTGAGACCTGGAATAGTCATATGGGTATTAGCTGTCAAACTCCACTTAGGCCAGGTCTCTGGCAGCTTTAGGCTCCTATGGAATTTCCAGACAGAAAGAACAAATGTGATAGGAGAACGGTGTAGTAGTACAGAAAACTGTAGAAAAGCTTTGCAAGTAAATTATTACCTTTACATTTTTTAATTTTTGCAAGGTATATGTGTAAGTACAGAATTAATCTTTCCAAAAGCAGTTTTTAATAAACATTATCCTTACCAATGGTTCCAAATGCTATTTTATATTTTAAAGCATTATTTTATTTTTATTTCTACAAACATAAAGAAACATTTGATCTAGGCTTTGGGTAACATGGTATCATTTCATTGCCCAAGGGATTTCTTTCCCTTAGTAAAATAAATGTATACCACCATGTGAAATATCTAATTGCTGTGCCCACAATGAAACCACCACAGTTTTCTGTCTGCCACACACTTAGGAGAAAATATGGCTTTTATAGTCTGTTACAAAGGCCTTATACCTGTCTAGTGACATCCACCCACACGTATCGATAGATATGAGAAAAGGCAGTGCTGCTGTGGGAAATGCTGGATCTCTCCGACATCAAAACAGTTGAGAGATTCATAGATTGAAGTGAAATCTTCATAATTCCATTCCAAACACTGAAATCGTGAGCTTGTAGTCTTGGTGTGAAGCTCCTTTTAAGAGGAAACTCAGCCTTTGCACATTTCAAGTTTTTAGTGATTTCATTGCATAGCTCTAGCTGGAATGCGTATAAGTTAGATGGGCATGGATGAACTGGTCAGCCTCATTTTACAAGGGATTGGTGAAAAACATAGGCATTTTATAAATGCAGAATGAAGAGATGCAGCAGGTAATTTTCATTTTCTTTTCATGTTGGCCAATTTTAATTTAGTCCTCCTTTGTGGTAACAGCTTTACCCTCTTCCTGATATACATTTCTGACCCATTCACATGGCCAGGCAGTGTGTAGCCTGTAAAAAAGATCAATGAACAACCAAGGGTTAGATTATATTGACTTAATGTTGATTAGTTTACACTGGGTTGTCTGCTGCAAAAGATGTCAGAGCTTTTGTAGTTCATTAGCTCCCATCAATTGAACACTGGCTTAAATTAGTACATGAGATTCTTCCTTTCTGTAATCCAATTTCAACTTGCATTTCATGCTTAGCTTTCCTATCTGTATTTCCACATGATAGCTGCTACAACATTTTTCTCCATGAGAGAAAAGAAAAAGAAACAGACTGAAAAGATCAGAATGCTTGTTAGGTGAGTTTCTGCTCATTTCACCTAGGGAAGTTATCCCACTTGTTACGATCGCTATGATCTCTGACCTGAATTATATTAGAGGTGTTATTCAACTGCAGCGTGTCTTGTAATCACCCCAGAAAATGGCAACTTCTAATTTTTAAAAAATATTAGTTCCTAGATGATGCACTTACTGTCAAAAAATCAATTGCAGCTGTTGGAATTTATGATAACAGATCTGAACAAATCATGATTTCATAAAAATGTTTGCTGATATCAAAAAAGTATCAGAAATTTTGTTCTGAAACAGCTTTAATAGGTATCTCCAATAACAGCGTTTTATTATCTTTGAGGAGAGAGAAAGAGCACAAATTTAGAATCACAGAATATCAGGGGTTGGAAGGTTGGAAGGGGCCCCTGGAGATCATCTTGTCCAACCCCCCTGCTTGAGCAGGGCCAGGTACAGCCACTTGCCCAGGACCATGTCTAGGCAGCTTTTAAATAGCTCTAAGGATGGAGACTCCACAACCTCCCTGGCCAACTTGCGGCAGTGCTCAGTCCTCCTCACTGTAAAAAACTTTCTCCTTGTGTTGAGTATCAAACAGGACAGAACAAGAACAGGTTTTTGTACTTAATTCTGTCAAGCAGCAGTATCTTTGCTACATGCTGGCTGATCTTCTAGCTGTGCTCTGTGGCAGGCCCATTCTACCACCACTACCAAAGACTCTAAAATGTATTAGAAACAGATAGAGGTTACTGCCAGATACCAAAATAGGTATTGCACAAAACTGATTTTGGCATGGCTGATCCAAATAAAAAAGTTGGCAGAGAACAACTGGTGAAAAGAAGGCCTGTAGGAGGTGAAATATGGCAAAGATTAAAGTTTGCACTTGAAAGTAAAGCTATTCATAAGAGATGTCAACTTTATATATATGAGATCTGATTCATAAATTGAGTGTTATTAATTTTCCATTTTCAGAAAATAAATTTAGACTGCTTGGAACACCTTTGTCAAAATATTATTGACATCTTTTGATTTGGGATTTTATTGAATATTTTGATTTCAACATAATTCAGTTTCACTGTGAAAAAAACCCAACCTTTTATTTCTTCTAAAATATCAAAATCGTAACTGATAAGGATGAAAAGACTTCTTATATTACTAGGTCGCTGCTGATTTTGAGAATTATTCACCAAACCAGTATTATTTCCAAATGTCTCTTTTCTAAAGTAATTGTTTTTACTTTAGAGAATATTAATATCGCTTCTAAATGAGATGGCATAGAATCTTATAACATATAGAATTGCAGTTTCCATCAGTTGGCTCTACACAACAAATATCACCTTGTGCTCTGTGCTTGGAAAGTTTTTTTTTTGGCTAAAATTCTAGGAACAAAGCAACGCAAAAATGAATTGTAATTAGGAAAAATTAATTTCTCATGTAGAAAAGAATAGGAAAAATACAGAAAAATCTGGAGTGATCATAACGAGATGTCTGTTAAAACTTCTTTTCTCCTCCAATAATTTGATCTAGTCAAGACACATGTTCAGTTTAGAAGTTATTGGATTAGGAAAATTCTTATCCTATATACCTGTATCACCTCATTACCATTCTTGTTCTCTTCCCCTCTGTTCTTCTGACTTCTAAACTCATGTGCTCATTCATGATAAACTGTGTGTGTATACTATGTCGGGCAGAAATTTTTCTTGGTATTTTTCAGACAGGCCAAAAGGCACCAAACCCAGAAATAAAAATATATTGCCATCTAAAAGCCCCTTTGATTTTAACTTAACTCAGTGAGATGTCTCAAGTAAGATGATGCAACACGAATCCTGTGCATCCTGAGTATGATATACAATAGTTGTAGGTTAAATTTATCCTTATTCTGATCCTGTTTATGTATGAAAAATCAGTGAAGATCTATAATTTGGACATTTAAATCAAACTTGAAAAGAAAAATATTCCTAAACCAGGATATCAGGGGTATTAGTCTCAAAAGCTGGTTATGACGTTTGAAGTTAGGATTAAACTTTGAAGAAAGTAGGATTTTTATTTTCTTTCAACAGAAAGGGCTACTGCTAATACTATTTTAATACAAGCTTTACTAGGCAGTAATTTTTTGATGATTGATGTTTCTTGTAAACCAACTTGCAAGGTACTGCCTTCAAATGTCCAGGAAGCATCTGACACAGAATACAACTGGTGGGCAGTTTGACAATAAATATATCTGTAGCTGCTGTTCAGAGTTACATTCCACCTGAAAGAACTGATGTAAGGAAGTACAAATCAAGAAGTACATCAGTTAATCTCAAGCTAAGCATACACTGTCCTGTCTCCTAGAAAAACATATTGATCATGTTAATAGCTTTATTATGAGTTTATTTTTTAAGCATGCATTTAAAACCCCAAATCCCGGGTTGGTTTGGTTTGTTTTTTTTTTAGTTACTTGATTGTTGCATGCAGCTATAGACAATAGCGGTACAGGTAAATACATTATTATAGATAACGTAATACAACTTTTCTAAAAAAATCTGATTACATTATCATACTGGTTTCATTTGCATACTTACGTTCAACTTATTTATCTATGAAATATAATAACATTAAAAATTTTATTTTATTAAAGGAGGTTTTTATACAACACAATCTAAACAAGACACTGTGTCTCTTCTAAAATTAAAGTCATAGAACAAAGGACTGAAAAAAGTGTGAGAATTGTAAGGGTTTTTTTAGGCTAATCATGAAAATAGTCAAATTTACTAGCAAGCCTGAACTTGTCTCTTCTTTAAACCAGGGATTATGCATGAAGTGAATTTTTGTAGGTATTTTCAGGATCTGGTTATTTAAAAGGTTTCCACAGAGAAGTAATCAGAACTGTTCTGTATGACAATATTTATTATTCATGGTCCTACCCTAGCAGTAAAGTAGCTAATAAAACGATCTTAGAGAAAGAAACACTGCAGCAAGCTTTCTGTGGCTCTCTTGTAATGGCTAAGGACTTCAGATTCGCTTGTGAAAGACTCTGTTGCTCATTGTGTTCATTTTTATGTATTTACAGGAACACATAATAAAGATTAGTTTTTATCTAATTCTCATGATCTTACATAGAGAATAAACAGCATAACAAACATGAAAAATAAGACTTCTGGAAATGGGAAATATAGTCCAATCGTCGTAAAAGTAAGCATAGCAATCATTATCATTGTCATTGTAAAACTGAACTACCCAGATTGGCTGATAAACGGCATGTCTTCTCAAGGTATGAAGCTGAAAATAATCCTGCATACAAGTGCTTGTCCAGTCATTAACTGGAGCAAGCTGAAGAAATAATAATAATAAAAAGTACAAAGTCAGTCCCTTGAAAAAAAAAAAAAGAAAGAAAGAAACAACTTTAAACAACTTGTTTTCCCTGGCTCGTTTTTGTGATAAGGGAGTAGTTTCTTGAACACTGTCAGCCTTATGCCATATGTTCCAGGAAACTAGGGACCCTTGAAGAAGAAGAGGCTTTTGAATTATTGATCAATGATTAGCAAATGCAATCGAAATTGTAGACTTGATGTTGTGCAGGGATTCATAATTTATGAGTGGACAAAATAGTAGGTAGCAGAGGTAGTGGTAGGTGATTTCAGCCCCCATATTGATTACTTAAAACAACAGGAGGTAAGTGTAGTGTGACAGACAGAACAAAAACTGACAGCTCACTGCCTGTCCATCACTACAGACTGAGTGCTGGGGGAATAAAGCTTACTGTAGAAGCAAATACATTTCTATTGTGTGTCTTTGATCATTATGCTGTTCCACTAGACCGAAGGACATATTTGTTTATAATTTATGTATTCTTTTACTATAAAAGATTGATACCATCCTATTAGATACCATAGTATTTAAATATCCAGATAGTTTGCACCTGTAACAGCTTGAGAAGCAATACTGTGAATCATTTGCATAGTTTAACAGCAAAGGTAAAAACCCGGGAATGGAAAGGAGACAAGGTGTATCTGGCACCAGTCTAAAAGTCAGCTCTGTTTTCTATCTTTTGCTGCTGCCTGCCAGCTCTTCTTGGGCTACTAGAATTCTTCCTTACAGATCAGCCCTTGAGAAAACAGACCCCACCTGTAATTTTATGGGTTGGTGAAAGAGAAGTAGGCAGGGGTACATCCAGGTAGACATCCAGTCTCCAGGCCACAACTGGTTGATCATTTCCATATCTGAGTAAGCAATCTCTGTGCATAGTAACAGAGGTAGACTTTATCATCCTTGAACCCCTGAAAGCAGTATGAGACTGAACTAAGTGATTTAGTGACTTCAGTGACACTGGAAGAGGTTCTGGGACTTCTTACTGGCAACTGATAGCCTATTTGATTGGAATCGTTCTGCTGCTGAACCGACGCAAAGGCACATGGCCTGCTAGTGGTCCTTTGCTGCATCACAACAGGGAGGTGTGCTTGCACATGTGTGTCAGAACAAGTATTTTCTCTTTTCTGTCCTCGCGATGAGTCATCATGACCCCCAAAATTGTGCAACAGCCTTATTGATTAAAAATTATTTTTAAAAATAAATAAAAAGAGAAGAACTAAGGACTGACACAAAGATATGGCCTTGTGACTTTGAGGCCAACAATATTCTGAGTTGAAGCATGAAGTGCTGCAAGCGTCCTTCTTAACAACAGAAAGGTAATATGAACAACAAGAAGGTAAGCAATAGAACAGCAGAAGTTTCCAGCATTAAGACAGAAGCTGGAGAAGAAAGATGTCTGTGAAGACAAAGATGATTGCCCAACAATAGAAGCATAGGTAGGAAACGGGACATTGTGAGTGGATTAATCAAATCACATAAAACCGGACGATAATTCAAGGAAGGTTGAGTGATGAGTGTTGCCTGGGATCTGTATCTAAAGAAAACATGCACCAACAGTTGGTCTTAAGATTTGCAGTAACCTGGTTTCATTTAAAATTTATTTTGGTAAACGTGCTCTGTAAAAAGATTTTGACAAAAATGAGCCATATTTCTCAGCTAGACCAAGTTAAGTCAGGGCACAAGTGTTTATGTAAATAGATAATTTGCCTGATGCATTACCTTCAATTACCAGGAAAGTCTGATGCTTTTATTGTAAACAGCACCACATAGTGTATCATACACATACACATAGTGTATCTCAGTCCAAGTCATTGCTGGGGTAATGTCCATAAAAAATGGGCACTATACGAAAGAAACCACCTAGTCCTGTTGGCAAATACTATTGTCTTTAGTGACAACAATGTTTTCAGCTGGGGCAGGAGCTAGACAAGGTGGAAAGAATGAGCAGATTACTGGAGCAACAAAGATGACCCTGTAAAGGCTTCAGGGGAGAAATGGCATATCTTTTCTGCATGCTTATAGAGGAAAGTACTAACAGGAAAGATATATTCCGTGAACCTAGCACCTGTATTTTTACAGCAGCTAGCCGAACAATCTCCTCCTGCTTAACTGCATCTAGTAGACCTTTGGAAGTTCCACTTCACTTTGATGATGCACAGCTGGTGACATTGTTAATGCCTTTTGGAAGATGGAGCTCTCGCCATTTTTGTCAGTCTTCATCACATATCTTCTAAGGAAAAGCTAGCATAATTTGAGAAGTCTGGGACTACAGGTTTAGATAAGTACAAATTTATATGGAATAAATTTTTAAGAATAATTAATTTTTTATAAAAATAACATACATTTTTAAGTTAACTGGTATTTCTTGCTTAAATTCTATGTTATGTTAATCTTATAGCATAAGTTTCAGGTGTGCAAGTGAACAAGAAAAGTAGAAGATAGTATTAAAATGAATATATCTGAAAATCTGTTACAGTGGACACGATTCACTTACAATTAGATTCTAGTACAAATTACAATTTTACATTTGAAATATTCCTACTTTAAGTGGAAAGCTATGTTTTGTATAGAATGGCCTTGTTTTCACTGGAGAAAGGGTCTGCATATGAGTTAAAGATGCATGAAATGTTGCTTTTGCTTTATTTATAAAGAAAAGCAAACAGGAACGTTTGTCCTTCATAAGTCATGACATGATCTGCTTAATGCCTTCACAGCTTCATGTCTGATGAGTGCTGCATTCACCCCAAACTCATGTTATTTAAATCCTATAGAGCAACACAACATCATACATTGCACCTTTTTTGTTCTGTGGATGGTGGCACTAGCAGTGATGCTGCACCAGGATTCCTGTATCTTCATACAGGTAATTAACTTCCCTATAAGATATATTGCATGAGTCTGGAATTTGATTCAGAATCGTTATTATTCATAGAGTGAATGAGTTTTCATGTTTTTGTTGTTTTTTTGTTTTTCTGTAGGACACTTGGGGCAAACAAAACAAAGCATCACAAGGATAATTTGAGATTATTTATAATTATTTCTGATAAACACTGGATACCTGCAGCTGAGTGAAATTCTTTCTGCCTTTCCTTTCTTGGCTGATTACAGTCTGTCCACTGGCCTGTAGTGTCAAAGAGTACCACCTGGCCTCTTGCCTCTCAAAGGTTTCCACTCTCTTTCACATGTTGATGGCCATTTTCTCCCTTTATTGAGTCTGCAACAGTTATGCTTCAGGTATCTGTCCAATTTCCCCAAAAATGTGGGAAAAAATGCCCTAAAACATTGTGCTAGTCACTGGGGAAAGCACTACAGTCAAGCAGAAGTTTACAGTCATTTTGTTGAGATAGTGGAGTGATTTTGTTATGGGTCTTATAAGAGTAAATGAATAAAGAACAAAAAATTGACAGTAAGTAAATATAATAATAATATATTTCTAAAATTAATAGACAGGTAAAGCTCAATTAACATCTTAATATTGTAATATTATGAGACTTGAGTGAATAATTTACAGGACATAATTTTTTGAAAGAGTCTCATAGATGAACCACGTTACCGTTTCTGCTTCCTGATTTATCGCTTGAAAAGCATGTCTCACAGAAATGTTAGTATGAGTGAGTTTGAACCTTATGTAGTATGGCTATGAGAACACACAACTGTGACCTTCACTTCTTGCAAACAGTTATATGCATATGGGTTGACCAGAAACCAAAGAGAAAGGAGCATAGGAACTGGAAGACCAAATTCCTTTCTCCAGAAGTTGTGCCAGACTTACTGCTTTGCTCAGTTTGCAGTGGGGAGAGGGGACTGGGAGAGGAGAAAAAGTAGAGGTGCAGCAAGGAGGGGTGAAAGTAAAGCAAGGCAAATGTAATTTTTTCTGCCAAAAGGGCACCTCACCCTGCATACAGTAACAGCATAGACCCCCTGGTACAAAGAAATCTCAGAAGAGATGACCTTGTTTAAAGAATGTCTGTATAATAGTTGTCTGGGGCTGCTCTTCATTTAAATATTTTAGCACTAAATTATCAGCAGTAGGGTAAGAGGCAGCTCACATTTATGTGTATTTCTCACACATCTTTTAACTAAATCACAGTATGATGTGATGCTGACACTTTCAGAGGAGCAAGGCTGTCAGAGTGGCTTTTCTATTAAGCACAGAAGGCTAAGTAGCAGCAATATGCCTTGGATGTTGCAATTAAGCCTCTGTTTCAACATCTGACCGTAATAGGGTACATCATATTATCAGTACCTGTATGCTTGCTTTCTTGCAACAGCTCGTGGAAAGCAGGTTGCCCAAAGAGGCTGTGGGATCTCCATTCTTGGGGATTATCAAGACAAGACTAGATAATGCCATGAGAAACTGGACCTGTCCTCACAGGTGCCTCTGCTTTGAGCGAAAGGTTGACAGTATGACCTCCCACAGACCCTTCCCACCTCAGCTGCTCCAAAATTCCAAGCTGTGAGAAGGATTTTAAGGTTAACTTCAACTTCGATCTGTGGTACAGCAAAAGCAATTATGCAGAAGCAGTTGTAGAAGATTCTCTTGCACTGGTTTACTCCCTTCTAGACCCCATATAAATAATATTGCAAACATATTTTAAGCCACTTTTACATATAAGAATCTGTTGATATGGCAGTATCTGATGAGCTGCACTGACAAATAGTTTCTGGACTATAATACAAATCAAAGTGTGGACAACATCTCTATCAAACCAATTGCATAAAGAGGTGAATTGCATTCCTGTTGGTAATTCCCTTCATCATCTCTTAAAATGAAAGTATTTTACTTGTCCTTTCCTCTTGTTTTCATAAAACCACTTAATTCCTGAAGTGCATATTAAAAAATTGGCATGCTAAGAGAATATGTATGTTCACAAATATGTAAGCTTATATGAGCTGTATAAACCCATGGTCTATGTAAAGTCCTAGGAGATGTTTTTGAAAAGAGTTCAGCTAATTTAGCCAGGGTAAAAAGAGCTAACCTTGGAAACATTGCCAGTGTGCCTGTGAAAGTCTTAATGCTTAGAGTGAATGATAAACAACCTATACAGATGAAAGAATTAATTGTCAAGAAATTGTTTCATTCACTATCTAGAAGGGGGAAAATTATTTTCAGATATATAACTTGATATGAGGTTTCATGTCTGAAGCAGGCCTGACCAGCACATCCTACAGAGTGGGAAAAGGAGAAATCACTTTCCTCCACAACTGAACAAAAGACCTTCAGGTTGTTTGGGGAGAATAAAATTACATATATTCAGAAGACTAGGACTGAAGCATCAGCCTCAGGAAAAGAGACTGGCTGGTGATTTGCATAAAGTATTTTTAGTGGGTTTGCAAGGGTTTTGATAGCAGGAAGATACCATCAGTATTTTGCTGTTATCTAAAATTTCTGTTGAAGAATGGACTCAATGCATCTCAGTATATTAACAAGAGATCCTGTGTTTGTACAAATTCCCTTTTTCTCAAGAATGAGGAAAAATTTTCTTCTTGTTCTGCTTGATGTGTAGAAACCAGGACAGTAACTTTATTAGAGTTAATCAGAAGACTAATCTATTGGGGAAGTATTCACAAAAGTTTCACTTAGTTTAATACTGTACTTCTTTATTTATAGAAATGTTCTGATTTTCTAAAATAAGTTGAGTGAAAGTACTGATTTTGAAATTGTTTATTATTTAGGACAAAAACTGTTATCAACCTGTAACGCAATCTTTACTGTGTTCATGAGAGAAGGCTGATAGTCAGTGCAGAACAAAATAGCACCTCTGAGAAATAAAAAATATGGCAAAAGGAGGAAATGTCAGTTGGGGATTAGAGTCCCCTTATTTGGTGGAAGATTTCCAGGGTAATTAACATTAGAAAAACTATACTTTTCTTGAAGGAAGGTTCCCAGTGACCTTAAAGTGATTTTGAGCCTTCTGAGATAGGACACTAGTCCAGGTGATGCTCTTAGATCCTCTGTGATGCAACCATGTTTTTATAAGTTTCCTGAGAGTAGCTAGACTTTCACACTCCCTTATTTTCACTCTTGAACATCCTTCCTGGCCAATACCCTTTCTTTTCTAGTCTAGAAGTGGACTTTTGTTTAAAAGGCCTGTGCTCAGGTGCTCACTTGTATATTGGAGCGCAGGCAGTTTAACCCCTTAACACATGAGCCAGAAACAAAAGAAGAGCTTGCTAAGACATATTACACCAACCCCACTGCCCCAAACCCTTACTGTCTGAGAACGAGGACTAAATGACCATGCTGGGTCATGGCTTTAAATAGTATTTAGTTCTTTTCATTAGAAGGGCTGAAACCCCATTTTCTTAATTCTATTCTGCATGGTACAAACGGCAAGTAAGTTTGTCTAAACACAAGCACTCAAGAAACATCCTGCTATTGCTGTGGTTGTTTAGAGAGGGGGGCTTTATGTAAAACACCCTCCCTTTCTGTGCAGAAATGAAGAAATAAACATTTTATATTTTTCTTAATCATCACAGTAAAGGTAATTGAAAAAGTTTAATAAAAAGGAGGGAATTAGAGGAAATAAAAAGAGGAATAAACACTGAAAATCGGTTCTTCAAAGTCAGTCATCCATGATTAATAAACTGAGTTTTAAGGAAAAAAAAAAAAGAAAAACAAATTAATAAATTGTTGGCATACTTCAAAATCTCTCATGCCAAACTTTCCTGGACAATATCGTTAACAATGCTGATCTTTATTTTCCACTGGGAATGAAAATAGGCATGACCCACCCTGGGGTAATTTTAACTAAAGGGCACCACTTGAGAATTCACTTAATAATCTCAGTCTCAAGTCCTTCAGCCAGCACCAGTCACCTTGTAATGAGTATTCGCTTCACAATAATCTCCCTTTTCCCGAAAAATGGTATAAATGGAATTACAACACAATTGCCTCCTTTTATCTGATGAATGTGAAGCAGCAATATTGTGTTAGCGGGCCTTTTTGGAAGATATATTGGACTTTAATAAAATTTGATCAATGCATTTAAGTCAAATTGAATTATATGTAAGTGGATAGGGTTGACATATGTTTCAATATCTGCGAGTGATACATTATTCTCCAGTGAGCATAAAATTTAATGAAATATAAATACCCATTAATCCTCATGTTTCAACCAATCAGTCACCGTTGCTCCTGCCTGCTGTTAGCAGAAGCAGGCCCAGGAAGTCATCTGTTTTATCTAAGCAGGAGCTCCAAACTGGAAAGACATCAGAAAGCTTGGGGAAGTGAGAAGGCACAGAATAGGGAAAAAATGTGCCAGCACTTTTGTTGTTCCATGCTGTCTAAAATGAAACAATGTATTGCTCAATTCTTTCTTGTAATCGAAATCTAAAGAAAAAAGTACTAATCAAAGCTTTGAAACTGGAATTCTGAGAGGAAACACATTCAGAAGTGTTTAGGGTTTTTGTTTTTGTTTTTTAATAAAAGCCCGCCACATTCCTTCATTCCTTTTTTGACCAAAACCACCTTCCCCTGGAATTATCTCTAGTACTAGCAATCCGATCAAGCTGAACATTGAAAACTGTACTACAGAAAACATAATTATAAATTGAAGGCTTGCTTCTCAGAGTTGAGGAGTTTCGTTTTAGCCAGGACATAGGACATTACTGTAAGAAAAGAAATATCTTAAACAACTTGAAGCCAAGTTAATTTCTGCTTTAGGAAGGAACTAAACCACAGAATTTGTCCAAATATGAAGTCTATGGAGTTATCTTATAACGAATAACATTCTCTGTAGTGTGTCATCCTCATTTTTATTATCGACCTGATAATAATTTAGTTTTTACTATTGCATTATATATTTCATCTGAAAAGAACCTTTCTTATACAGAGACTTATGGTGCTTTGTATTACTTTTGTAATCAATGTAATGCTGTTTTAAGCTATCTGCTATTCAGAGGTTTCCAGCATCCACAGATAGGCATGCATAGGCCATTTCCCCTTCCTCCTGTTTTGAAAGCCTGCATGTGACTGGAAAATGTCTGCCATTTGTGCAATGATGTGTAGGAATGTTCCTGCCACAGGGAGTCCTCAAAATGGCCTTGGGACTATGATGTTCTGCTAGAAAACCACAGAGCATTCAGAAGCTTGAAGAATCAATTTGCCATCTTGCTCTAATATATTGCCTGCCCATGGTCTATGGTAGGGATGCAAAAAGTGAAACAGGGAAACACTAAAAGTCAAAGTTTTATGTAAATAACACATTGGCATTTCCAGTTTGCCCTCTCATCTGAGGTAAATGTACCATGTAATGCAGGAGTGAGAGTATCTTTTGTAGCACAGAGAGGAGGAATTTGTTGTACATCCTGCTGATAAGATTTTGATGTGTCATCATGATAATAGATCATGCTGAGAAACAATTTGGGGGTGTTCAAATGTTGGTACTTACTGTAGAACATCCTAGTATATCCTAACACTTAAATGACTGATATTTTCAGTGACCCAATTGTTTCAGAAGTTATTTACCACCCATATACTGAAGTACAAGAAATATATGACACCCGTTTGCATCAAACTGCATGACTAAGTACATAGAGAAACAAGACAAAAGACTGTTTCTCTACTGCAGAGACCTGAAAGGAGTGATTAACTATATTTCTTGTCAAGTTTGGAGACCTTTCACTTCAGCTTTTTGCAACCTACAGGATCCAGATATCAAGTGCCAGCTGGGGATATACTCCTAGATGGTTGTTTTCAGAAGTATATAGACAACCAAAAAAGATTGAGGTTGACATTTTTCAAGTGAATTTGTTTCAAAATTTAGCTAATAGCTATAGAATAGCTATAATGATAGCTACGGACAAATCAGCTCTTTTGGAAGTCCCCAGTTTCTTCCAGTAGAAGAAGACTATAAGTTGAGGCCTGCAGCTGGTAAGTTTTTCCAGACTCACTAATGGCTTTGCATGGCCATGAGCACTGGGTGCTCAGTTTAGCACAGCACAGCTTCAGAAACAGCTGTGCCACAAAGCAACCACCTGGCCATATTTGTCATTGTCCTCCTTTCCCTTGCCCATGAAACTGCACCTGACAGTAAGATGGCTGAGTTGTGAAGGTCTTGAACAACTACTTTCTGATAAGTTTGTCTCTTTCAGGCTTCTGCAGTTTTAGCCTTTGACACATCTCTGTTGTCTCTATTTTTTTTCTGAACAGGTTATACCTTACTTTTGATTATGACCTTGATGAACTATCCTAAGAGCAATCTAGGCAATTTTGGGGTACCATTGCAAAGGTTCTATGATTTTGGTAGACGCTTGATATGTATATTTGTATAGCAGTTTGTGCTGTTAATAAACCAATGCCTTAGGGGGGGAAAAGATATGGAGACTTATTACTCCTTTTAAACATTCACCACCTTGAAATAAAAAATTGCAAAAGATAACCTGGATATAATTTCCATGGAGAGAATACTCTGGATAATACAAAACACATTGCTGGGATGAATGTTGACATATGATTAATGTTATTCCTTTCATTTCTGTGCTAGAGATCACAAGAACCCTATAGGAAGTGTTTGCCACTGACTGTAGTGTAATTGTTAATATGTACTTTCTGATATGTCAGTGAAATGGTTCAACATATCTATGAAATTCTGTATTTTAGTGGTTTCATTTTAGATCTCAGTCTGTTTTATATGAAAGTTATGCTGTCATTTGTGCAGTGTGAAATGTGTATGAACAGAAGTTAGTTTAATGGCAATTCTTTCTAGTAAAAAGACATAAGCACAGGGATTAAAAAGCTGTCTTAAGATGTGGACTGCTTAACTGCAAAGCGTGTTATAGTTAAAACCAGTGCCACTTTAAGCTGTAACTCAGAAGCAGCTGAAGTTCTCTGATGAAGTATTAAAGACTATTATACAATCAGTTTTCTTTTCAAAAAGTTCTTTTGAATACCACAAAAAAAGGACTTGGAATGCCACTAGATTTTACTATAGAAAGAGCAGTAAACTGTGTGTGAAAATGTATAGAGACATGTAAATATGAGGATAATTTTAATGAGCAACAAAATTTTCTAGGCAAGGCAATGGTCAGCAAAGGGGTTTGAAAAATGAATTTTTAACATACTGAGGAAGTAAAATACAATAAATAAAAATTACATTACCATGGTAGACCAGATCAATCCTCCTGAAGATAAGAAATATTTTTCTACTATTAGGAAGCCACTTTAAATCAGAATCAGAAAATGAAAATATACACAAAACAAAATCATTTTAGGGATAATCTTGTTAAACATAAAAAGTTTCTGAAAGTAAAATTAAGGGAACTTTTAAGACAAAGAGTGAGGTGGAAGACTGCTTTGTTAAACTTAGATTCCTCTGAGCTGGAACTGGATTCAGAAGGAGTTTTCATTTCAACAGGTCTTTATCCATGAGCTGACTGTTCTACTACATGCTAGAAGATGCAGAGTCCATCTTTTATGATGTGTTTTTACATTTGCTTGAAATATATGTCTGTAGACAACATCCCAGTGATAGAACTCATAATAATGAATAATTACATTATGGTAGATACATGGTATAGCTCACTTCACCAGTGACCACACGAGGTTAACAGGGTAACAATAGCCAAGGTTTTGGTGGCAGTTCCTGCATGGTTGTCTGACTTAATGACTCAGTGGATTTTCTCTTTCTAGAGATTCATAGTTGCAAACTACAGGCTGTAGTCTAAATTAAACTGCAAGATAAATAGACATCAATGGATGAACTGTCAGCTGCAATAAGACACAAATGGAAGGTGAAGCAGAAACACATTCCAAGCTCTGAATATGTACGCACGTGTCTATCAGTGTGACAAACTTCTAAAAGTGACTTGAGTTTTGGGCAGATGGTTAAAACATGACAAGTTACTGTCACTCCAAACATATAGAAAACATATTTCTCAAGATCTGCTCAGAGCTATATTTACTATTTTTTAACGAAAATATGAGCATCACCACTACTTCCACCACTGTTGGAATAAACTCAATGTTGTCAGCTTATGGACCCTTTTACCAACACCTTGCTCTACCTGCTGTGCTCAGATCTTAGGGGACTGTACCCCATGGTTGAGGCCACTGCCCTGCCTGCACTGCTGTCACCTCAGCTCCTGGCTCATTCCCTTGTGGAGCAATCCCACTCCTTTTGCTTGCTGACAGATTCATCTAGATGCTGGCTAACAAATAGGTTTGGTTGGTAATCTCTTGCAAAACAGTGGGAAATTCTCTGTGGGAGCAAGCTTGTTCTGTCAAAAAAGATTTCCTCATGCTGAAGTGAATTTTGGGGTTGGGGAGGGTTTGCATGTTAAAATCAGAGAGTAAGTTCCATCGCTGGCCTAAGTCACCCTGAGACCATGCTCATTTGTATGGTGAGTGTCACTGTTCTCAGAGGTAACTGGTATGGTAAGCATCCATAGCTGCAGGTGAAACAGAGGACCACATTTACTAGAGGCAGTGTTGAGTTGTTTAAAACAAATAGGAATTATTACACGCAGAGTAAACCTAATCCCAGAATGATGAACGCTGTGGTGTTTAGGGTACTTACTGTCTATGAAAGATTAATTTCACAGCTCTAGAGTCATTCAAGGAAAGCAGTGCTTGAAGCTTCAGATATAGATGAGATGTTGGCTGTATGGTGGGATGGAGAAAAGGCCTTGCATTTTGGGTCTTTTAGTCCCCCCGCCCTCACCCCAAAAATGCAAAAGTTGTGAGCTAAATTTGTCAAACTGAATTATTTTGCAATCCTGAAAACTTCAGTGGAGCATAAAAGTTTTCTTGTCCAAGTCCTAAATTACCTTCACCTTGAAATAATGGGTGTGGCAACACCTAGTTAGTCTTAAAACTCAGAAATAATTCAGACTCAGTTAATTGAAAATGGACTGAGGGTTCAGTTTTTTTTCTCATACAAGCTGATGGGAAGAGTCAAACGATGAACCTTACCCACCAAGAGCAGGAAATTATTTCTTACCAAGTAATATATGAAGAGTCAGGTTACTGTTATGTTTAGGGTACAAGAATTTTCTTGTTGATCACCCAGTATTGAGAACATTTGTACTTTGATTTATTATAAAAAAGACCTAGACTATAGCCATAAATTATACAAATACATCTTTATTAAATCCCCAGTCCTGTTTTCCCATCCTTCCTTAGATCCCCAGGCTAGTATCTTGCGATTTTCTCCTGAAATTGGCAAGGGTAGTTATGGCTAGAATAGTCCTTTTAAAAATGAAATAAGGATTGGTTTAAATTGATATTCAGTATTAATGTTACAGCAAAGAAAGTCAAAGAATTGTGTAAAACAAAAATTAAATAATAGAATATAAAATAAACTGATTTTAAAAATAAATATTTTAGTGCATTTCTCTCTCTCTCACACACACGGCATTTCTGTCTGTATTGTTTATCCTGAAAAAAAAATGTTAGTGATGTAAATCTTTACAGTAGCTGGCTTTCCCCACATATTTACAACTGCCAGGGCAATAAATTTTAAGCAAAGAAATGTACTGATGGATTGGAAGATAAAGGGACTTTGATTTATACTGTCAAATAGTTTAGTGTTATGGCTTGGCAGCATGACCACATTGATAAATTTAAGAAAAATCTGGGTTTGTAATAAGAATGCGTTATTTTAATATTACCTAGAACATACATATTTGTCAGTTCATACATTATAATTGAGAATGGACAAATAAAAGACTCCCACAGAAATTTTATTTTAGGACACCGAACTCATCAATAAAATAAAACATAATAATTATTTGTTATATTGCATCACAAGGACATATTAAAAGAACTGGGAATTTGTGGCAGAACTGTAGGAGAGAAAAGATATGAACAAAGGGAAGATACCTGCTCAGTTCAAATGCAAGGCAACAGACTGTTTAAGAACTACCTTGCTCTGTACAGATGCTGCAGTGTTGCCCTCTGTTCTGTATTTCTATGTTTTATTGGATGCTGCCAAATGCTTTATATTGTTAAAATGTCTACTGTAAAAATACAATTGAATTTATTTGATTTTTCATGCTAGTAATGAATTGGACAAGTATGATCTTGTAAGAACTTGAGTGACTTCCTATAGCCTATGAATAAGTCTTACGAATGTATGATTTCAGGTAGTATTTTTGTAATTTTAACAGGAGTAACTATTTTTGTTGGTAAAAGATAACTGCTTAGATGGAATGTATGTGGAAATAGGAACAGTTTTTCAATTAATACCACATGATATTCTGAAAAAAAATAGTGTGATATAACTCCAGTAAAGAAAATATAAAATGGTGTAACATGATGGAACAAAGTATTCAAAAAAATTACTTGTCAGCAGGGAAGTCAAAGTGGGATTATTCAAGTGGGGCTTCTCAAGGATTAATTCTCACCAATAATTTATTTTAGTATCTGCAATTAAATATTAATTTAAAATGTGGATAAACCTTACATATGACATGAACTGGTAGATTGTAGATCATAAGCAGCCATTCAAAAAGATTCAGTTTACTAGGTGATAAATGGACATATTCAGCTCACTGGTCCATTCATACAAAAACACCTTTTAACACAGAGAAAAATAAGGTCAGACATCTCCTGGTTTTCATCCAGGAGAATAGGTTAAAAAGAATTTAGGGTTCATAACAGAAAAACAGCCCATTGTGAACATCATCAGTGTGCTGCTGTATCAAAAGAGAGTAAGCTAATATTTAGATACCCAGACAGAGTAGCAGTAATAGGAAGTAATGACTCCTCTGTGTAGGGTATTCATGATATTGATAGTGAATCACCAGAATATACAGATGGAATCCATATTTCTATAGAAGGATGAGGGATTAGAGACTCCTGAGAATAAAAAACTCACTGTCAAAGAAAACTTCATAAGGAAAGATTTAAAGATTTTAAACTGTTTAGCATCTTAAAAGAAGGATGACCAGATACCAGTATAAAATCTGAATTCAGCCTACAAAACAATGTAAGGCCACAAGCAAGACTTGAAAGAAACAATATGAGAATAAAATGTATTCTTTTTTGTTTTAAACCCTTGTTAATGAGCAGTGAATTCTGCATGTCCTAAGATCCACAACACATAAGATTTTTAACCTGAAGTATCTCTAAATGCCTTCATGTATTCTCTTAGCAATCACACATTGCCCAGTTTTGACGTGCTCATTGGTAGGTACCTACTCTCAATCTCATTTTCAAATTGAGACTGGATGTTTATTAGGAGTTTTTTACTGGAGCCCTGGTTCTTGGAGAATCAAATAATTGGATAGTTCCTTCCCTTGTAAGATCTGTAATCTCTGCTGCTTTAAAATATAAGCAAACATGTTGTCACAGAATCACAGAATGGTAGGGGTTGGAAGGGACCAACCCCCCTGCTTGAGCAGGGACACCCAGAGCAGGGGCCACAGGAAAGTGTCTAGGTGAGTTTTGAATGTCTCCAGGGAAAGAGATTCCACAACCTCTCTGGGCAGCCTGTTCAACTGCTCTGTCACAGTAAAGAAGCCTTTCCTCATATTGAGGTGGAACTTCCTCTGTTCCAACTTGTGCCCATTGCCCCTTGTCCTGTCTTTGGGCACTACTGAAAAGAGCCCGGTCCCATCCTCTTCACACCCAACCTTTGGATATTGATAAGAAGAGATTGATAAGATCTCCCCTCAGTTTTTTTTCCAGGCTAAACAAACCCAGGTCTGTCAGCCTTCCTAATAAGGGAGATGTTCCTGTCCCCTGATCATCTTGGTAGCTCTTTCCTGGAGTTGCTCAAGCAGTTCCCTGTCCTTCTTAAACTGGGGGTCCCAAAACTGAACAGAGTACTCCAGATGTGGCTTCACTAGGGCAGAGTAAAGGGCGAGGATAACCTTCCTTGACCTGCTGGGCACACTCCTTTTAATGCACCCCACGATAGCGTTGGCCTTCTTGGCCACAAGGGCACATTGCTGGCTCAGGGTCAACTTGCTGTCCACCAGCACTCCCACCTCCTTCTCAACAGAGCTGCTTTCCAGTAGGTCAACCCCCAACCCAGACTGTGCTGGTGCATGGGGTTGTTCCTCCCCAGGTGCAGGACCCTACTCTTGCTTTTGCTGAATTTCATGAGGTTCCCCTTGTCCCAGATCTCCAGCCTGTCCAGGTCTTGTTGGATGGCAGCACAGCCTGGGGAACACCGCTAGTTATAGGCCTCCAACGAGACTCTGCACCATTGATCACGACTCTCTGAGCTCTGCTGTTCAGCCAGTTCTCAATCCACCTCACTGCCCACTCATCTAACCTACGCTTCCTAAGCTTATCTGTGAGGAGGCTATGGGAGACACTGTCGAATGCCTTGCTGAAGTCAAGGTAAACAGCATCTACTGCTTTCCCTTCATCTACCCAGCCAGTCATGCCATCACAGAAGGCTATCAGGTTGGTCAAGCATGATCTCCCCTTGGTGAATCCATGTTGGCTACTTCTGATAACTTTCTTGTTCTCTACATGTCTGGAGATGGCCTCCAGGATGAGGTTATGATGTTATGATTAAGTCCTACTCCTTCCAAAGATGATGTTATTCCAAATGAGTTACAGCTTAGCCAAAAACAAAAAAATGTGGAATTATCATTAGAGTACTCTTGCTATGAACAATTTTTCAGCATCTTTGCAATGAATAAAGAACATTGAAGAAGGCAAATAAGAAGAAAAGAATAAGAAGAAAATATTGAAAGCAGAATGAAGTTGTTTTTTGGGAAATATTCTTCATGTAAATACTGACTTTTTAGTAATAAAAAATTAAAAATAGATCTTGGCAACATTTGATATATCCAAGACATACCCTGAAATAGGTTCTGCCATTTCAATATTTTATTTTTCTCCTGGAATAGATTTCTTTCCTTTGTGGAATGGATATTTTGCAAGTTTGAAGGATATCACATGGTCATTCTGATTTTTATTTAAAACAAATGGAGGTATTTATTATCAGTTTAAGCTTCCTTAAAAGGCTCTTTTTGGTTGCCTGGAACAAATCAAAACCGTTCATTCACAAGCCTCATATCAACATGAAAATTCACTTTGTGATTATAATGCCTTGTATCTTGAGAGCTATGGTTTAAATACAAGATAATTATTGGATGTGCTTCCATTCAACAGGCTCTTATTGTCACAAAATGGAGGACCTTGGCAAGATACCAAGGTCCTTTGTGTCTTTTTATACACCAGGATATATAATTGGAATATATGGACTTTTGCATATATATCGATATATATGGACCTTGGAAGATACCTTCAAATCACCGATATGTTGCAAATGAGTTTGAGAATTAGAGAGTTACCACATTTTTCTGAAGATCATTTGTTTACCCCTGAGGCAGAGATTTTTGCAGGACTGTTTCATACTGTTGCCCTGATTGTGTCGGTTGATTTCAGCTTCTCTCTGGAATCTCCAAAGTAGTTCAATACTCTTCATTTTTCATTTTTCACTTTGTTTTTACTGGGTAACCTGGCATCTTTTATGACTAGACTAAATCTTATCTTTGCATTAGGAAGGATGTAGGGGACTGGTGAGCAGTTAACTGAGGTGTCATACATCTGTATGTAATCTAGGGGTGAGTGATTATTTGGGTTACGTTTTCTGCTGAAAAGTTCTGCAAAACATTCTGCACTGATATTGCAAAACATGAATGTCACCCCAGAAGTTCTCAAGAGAAATTTATTTTTTATAACATGTGATTTAACTTTCCATGTGGCAGCTATTGACTTTTAATGACCCCTTAAACTCTAAGCCCATTTAAAGCTTATTCTTTCCTGAATTAATCTCTTTATTCATAGACATTCTAAGGAAACCCTTCATTTCAAGATGCCCAGTGATCAGCTGGAAACTAAAATCCACATTCTTCCTTCACACCAGTTTAACAAACTTTTTAAGGGGATTTTAATCTCTCCAATAGAAAAGGCTAGCATGGCATAGGCTCTGCATCATGTTACAATCATGGCTGCATGGGCCATTAGATTAGGACTGCATGAACCCTGCAACTACAGATCCAGTTCTAGAAAGATCAGTGAGAGGTAATATTACTTGTTCCTCATGTGCAACAAATAAATAATGACTTGCATTGAAGTAATGAAGTATTTTTCTCATTAATTCATTCTTACCTGGCCATTTCAATTACAAAATAGTTGGAAGAAATTCTAGTACTCATCCTACTTTTTAATTTTTTTTGAATTAATTAATTAATTTAGGTTGGGACTATGAATAATTTTTTTATGTTACAGTCTTTCTGAAGGAATTGTTTAACAACAACCTATACTGATTCTACGCTATTTTTTCCACTTGGCCAAACTGCATAAATAACTCTAGTTATGACTTTTAACACCTTGAAGCTAATCAAATCCTTTGCTGTTATTTCCTAACATGTTTGAAATAATAGAGAAGACACAAAATTAATCTGAGTACAGCTGTAGATTTTGCCTGCTATATATTGTAAAATTTTCTTCAAATTTATTAACATAAAATAGCTGACATAATGATTGTCTATTCTTAATTGCTGTCAGTACTCTCCTGCACACTAACTGGTGCTGTCAGCACAGCACAAACATTTGAAACATATCATCCTAGTGTTTCGCACCTCACCAGTTCCTTGAATGACAAATGAATTCCTTGTAGATAATAGCATTAGCTCAGTTGAGGTGTTCTGTATGTCAGTGACAAAAATGAATATCCATCTTGGGTTTGCATTAATACTGAAACACTGGAAATCTCACCAGGTGTTTTTCAGTGGGGGAAAAAAAGTTGAGAAATTTGGTTTCAACAAAGCAAGGTGCTTTTGCTTGTGGATGTAATATTAGCTTGCTGAGATTTACAGAAAGCTTCAGTTATATAGAAAGAAACTGTTTCAAGGGAGGATATTAGGACCAGGGCCTGCAGTACTGTGTTCCCATCTTGTGTAAGTGAGCATTTCAGTATTTAATGTTAGGGATTCATTAGCACAGGGGATTCTAGGCTTTGCAACTCCCAATACGCTAACTTTGTAGAGTCATGCCTACTAGTAAGTCTGATGGGTACTGAGGCATCCCATGCAAAACAAAAGATCATCAAAGGGTGGAGAATGTTTAAACATCCTCTGCTACCCACATATTTAAATGCTAACTCTTGGAATATAATGCCTTGAACTGAGTAAAGGGGGTAAATTTAGGTTCATGTGCCCTCAGAAAGCTGATAATTGAATTTTTGATCTTTTGCTTCTTCAATGAGTTCATTAGGCTGTGAATGACATGCAGAGAACTCCTACTCCATCTTTCTTTAATAGCAGGCTTAACCCAAGGAAGGTATATTGAGAATGCAGACCTGATTTATCTTGCTGGGTACAAGTCAAAAAGTCTGGTTTGTGAAGCCAAGACTCAGGTCTTGTAATGACTTTGGAGCATTCATAGTAACAGACAGTTGAGAATGTTGATGGAAATAATTCTGGAGATGGTGGTATCTCCAGAAAGTTTTGAAGATTTGAACTTTGGATTTGGGCAACACTGTAGCACCTGCACATCCACCCCACTGAAACTGTTTTTCTTAAGTTGTGTATCACTGGTGATTTAATTTCTGTGTCCCAACAGAAGGAAAGCCAAGTCTTCATCTAAAAGAAAATGCTTTCATCTGACATTTATACATGCCAAAAGACTTCATTAAACTATATAAACTGAAGTGTTTACATAAATATCTTCTGTCCTTGAATAAAACTACACTGACTTTTTCACTCTTTACTGGCTCTGAAGCAACAGTTAACTAACAGACTCTGTGCCCACGTGTGACTGCAAAGTACAATCATCTTAAAAGCTAACTGAATGATTTGCATTTAACTTTGAAGAAGATCATAAGCCACAGTCAAAAATTTCATTATAGCGAATTTAATCTTGTACTTTCAAGAGTTTTTTGCTTTTTTTTTTCCTAATATGCAATTTTCCATGGAATTGCAATAGATACATTATATGTCAATGATGTTATCTTTAAGCTTACATATACTTTCTTTATATACATGATTTATATAGGACTTAATTCTTTCTCACATAGTGAAGTTGAGTAATAACTTTACAAATAGTCCCATTGTAACAGAGCATTGCACGTTACAGCCCTTTTTAAACTGAGTAATGACTACACTTAGTATGTAATTAACAAAATATTACATTATCTTATATTTTAACATTTATCTTTTAGTATCATCATTAATAAATTGTTTTAATGCAACATTTAAATTAATACTTTTTTCTTCCTCATGTTTCTTTTGGCAGAGATTAGGCTGGTAATTTTTATTTGTTGTACGTTTACAAACTTCAGGCTAAATTTTGCAATTCTTTGTTCATGACCTGAGCACTTACTCAAGTAGACTCATCAGTGGTAATTTTCCTGCGACCAAGTGCCTTGATCACCCGCTTATCCATTTTTCCTTCAAGCACACTAGTGCTATGTACTAACACCCACAATTTTTTCCTCATTTAAATTCCTCCTTAAAAGCTACTGCTTTTGTAACGACTACAAATCACTCTAGTCATGCCCCGTTACTCAAGTGGCAAGTGGATTTCTGCCTTTCTGTTGAACATTGTTTTGTTGCTTCATTCACCAACTTACCCAGCTTAGTAAGCAGGGGAATCCCAGAAATGCTATACATCTTGGATGGGGCATGCTCAGGGTCTTCCCTAGTTAGAAAAAAGGGTGTACTTTGGCTTGCATAGTTTTTAATTTGGCTGAACTGAAGTGGACTGCCGAGGGTAGCCTTAACACAAAAAGTCATGCTCTACCTAACAGGTGCAGGTCAGCTATAATATGCTGAAAGTCTTTCAGTGAAATGAACATTGGCATTTTCTTACATTAGCAGAACAGTGCTGTTAAGCTTGTTTGTTGAAATTGTTGAGTTTTTCTAACAAAGTATCTGAAGCCAGATACCTACCATAGAAAATGCAATCCAAACAGCTAAAGTTTGACATCTTAAAAACAACAGAAGAGGACTTTACAATGGAAAATGATAGGCCTCTCTAAACTGTAGGATTCACTACCAGAAAAAAACAACTGCCAGAAAACCCCAGAATTTTCATAAACATTTCAAGGTAGAAATACAATATGAAGCAAGTTATACATCAGATAACCTTGGATTCTACTGCAAAAAATGTGCACAATCTTATTTTTCACAAGTGTCTGCAGGCACTTTGATCTAACATTTGGGTGCACGCAGCTTTCTATCAGGAGAAAGGACGCAAAACAAAATCCAGGGAAGTTGTCTAACTTAAACATCTGAATATTGCTGTGATGGAGTCAATGCACAGTATATAACAGCATTTCAGAAATTTGTAAGCTCTCTATGCTCAATGAAAAGCTAAGAGAAAAGTGAGAAAATATAACAGAATGTCAACCAAAAGTTTGTTACCTGATTCAGAATACCATAGTATAACCTATCTCCCCAGTCAAAACTGTGTAGAGAGTTTTGTCTGGTGGACCCATAGCTATCTGGATACAAAAAAGACCTGTCAACGGACCTGACAATATGAAGGTATTCTGTTGAATTTATTTTGTTTTTGAATAGTTGGCTTGAGAATACAGAGTGAATTCTATAAATGTTTACTTTTATCTTAAAAACATTTATTAGGTGTGAGTTTACATAAACTAATAGGTAGTTTGCCTATTTTATGAATTGGAGTCAGCTTTATCATTATAACCCTTATTGCTAGTTAATTTGAATTTGAGTTATGGAAATAAAATGACCAATTTCTCTGTCATACATCTTAGCAATATTATAGATTAATTAGGTCCACAGTGACCTGATTAATTTACAAAAACTTTAACATAAAATGCTTGTTCATTTTTCTTGAGACAGGCAGTATGATATTTACAATTCTGCTAATATAATGTATAAATTTTGCTTTCAAGTTTCTGATTAAATCTTAAATTAGTGGCAATCTTTGAAGGAAAGAAATACATTTACCTGTGCCATTGAAGATTCATTTTAGTTGATTGAGACCAAACTAAAACATGCTGTAAGAAAATTTTTTTCTCCTTTTGGCTCAACGGGACAGGATTTCAACTCTTTGTTTCATTCCTTCAGTCAAGAAAGGCTGGTATAATGCCAAGCTACCTTTCAGAGACAAACTGGAAAATAGCATTAAACTTATACAGTGTCAGATAGGTCATGCTGGAGAAAGCAGAATAACTCAAGTATCTTGTGTTAATAATGATATTTTGGTTGTAGTTTAGATGAAATTTTATCTATAGTCACAAGAATAGACATTTTTCCTTTTAGATGTTATAATTAGTTGTAAAATGAGAGCATGTAGCCTTCATCAGGGCTTATCTTGTTCTGTATCTGTTCCAGGGTGATAGTAACAGGTGAAGTATTTTGTAATCAATATGCCAGTGTTAATAGCATATAGTTTTATAGGTGTTTCCAGAACTGTGTGAAATGGAATGATAGCTATTTCACTCAGTGAAAACATAATTCAAGATGACCATGTTTTTAAAACCTGCTTGTGTGACTTCAGTTTGTTTATTCAGCAATGTCTTTATTAATACATGTAGTGGTCACTGTACGTCTACTTATATACTCTGCTTTAAGGCTTCTGCAAAAAGAAAATGAAGGTGACACCTTCATTCAGGTGTTCTCCTTACAGTCAAGTTCTCGGCAAGCAGTGAACCAGTTAGAAATGCTGAATCATGTGCACTTCCCTTCCTCGTTCCTCTCACATGCAGCAATTTCTTTGTTAGGTTTAATAGTTAAATTTGTTAATTCTTGTAGAACAAATTGGCTCAGAAGGTTAAAGGTTTTAACATTTTTGCATTATACTAAAGAGTTAAATGAGTTGTGAGGGTTTCAAAGTTCTAGAACTAACCTACCTCATTTTCATTGCAAATACTGACCCTTGAAAGTTTCTTGGGCCTTTTGCTAAACACATAGAAGAGAAAAAAAGTAAATCAGTTAAAATGCTAACAGAATAAAATTACTGAGTCCCCCATTTTCTTATCAATCTTTATTCCTGGTCTAATAAACTGCAGAGAGTGTTTATAAAGACTTTTTTTCTTCTAATATCTTTTTAGACTGTATTAAAAGATGGCACCTTTTGGAGAAGACAAGCAAGAGTTGAAAAGGAAATTATTAGCTGAGATGGCTTAGAAGTCTTATTTCCTTTTCCTTTAAGACACAATAAGAAAATTCACAAAAAGTTGAGTGAAAAAGGTAGCAAAGATTTTAAATTCTGACTCTAGTACTTTCTTACACCTTTGTGTCTTGAGAAAAGAAGAGTATGGGATCTTAGCAGCCACTCCAAAATCTGGTGAACTCTCTGAGGCATCTCTTTTGGCTTTTTTTCTCACTGGAAAAAAAAATAATCACTACACTAAAATGTTTTCCTTAAGACAAAAAAAACCCAGAAGAGCAACCTTCTGGAAAAAAAGTCAAAGAGAAGAAGTAAATCAAGAAAGACAAAAAACTTAGGGCTGAAAGGAAGACGGGAACATCAGTTTTGTTTAGTAAAGGTTTCACATCTGGTTAGATCAGATGATGTTGTTTTCTAAGTCCCTCTCTTTTGCCCTGTTCTGCTCAGCACATTTGCAAGATTGAAGCCTCTGGTCATTGTGAACTCCCTTCCACCCCCTCTGTCAGCCCCAAGAACCTGAAAGTCCACCTCCTCTCTTTTAATTTTCACTTATACCTTCTGCAACAGTGGGACTTGTTTTGGCCCCTCATTTTATAGCCCATCCTCCCTACCTCGCCATATTCAAACCAGGCTGTAGACCCCTTAGTTTGGAAAAAGTGAATATTTTTGCCAACTTTGCTGCACCCTTGTATGTAAGGAGCTGACCTGCACTTCTGTGCCCTAGGATAACTTGGGAACATAATGGTCTGCTAACAGAGGTTGAGGGTAGATTTCTGTATGGATCATCTTCTGCTGGTTGTTCTCTCACTCTGTCCCCCATGCCCTGCTAAGTCCTTCGCTCCTGTAAGACCCACCATCATGCTGCAATACTTGACCACCTCAGCGCTTCTCATGTGTGGGCTAGGACTCTGGTCCTTACTGCCAGACCTCCCCTTCTGCCTAGGCTCTCGGCCTGTGCAGCTTTGGCTCCACTGCAGCACAGAGCTAAATACATAGTCATCCCCCCTTGTATCACTGAAGCAGCTAACTAAGCTTTCTAGCATAGATAGTTCTGTGAGAACTGGGTCTGCATGCCATGCCTTGAAAACTTTACTATGGCTTCTTATTAAAACTACGGGCTTTTATTACTACCATAAATACATATGGAATTAAGGAGTGGAAGTTTTCATAACTCATAAGAATCAAACTGTTGGTCAGGACAATTCAGTTTTTCCCTGTGGTCTAACAATGTTCATTTGTTCCAGTCTTTGCAGCATCCAGTTCTAAGTCATCTGTCAGGATAAAAGAAAAATTTTCCACCAAATGTAAAACCAGCCAAGATTTAAAAGAAAAAAAAAAAAAAAAAGAAAAAAAAGAATTCTAATCTCACCCATAGTATTTCTTCTCATTATAGAAACTTCTTTTTCTTATTTTTTAAGTGGAAGCTGTAACAAAGTTACAGGAATGGTGGGACATAAAAATTGACAGTACTTTTAAGTTTCTGTTTCAGTTCTATACTACACAGGCAAAGAACCTAATTGCAAACAGTTTTCTTTCATTTTCTAATAACATTTGTATGTTCAGACAAATGACCTATGTAAAGAAGACAACATACGTGAATCTAATGAAGCCTACAGACATATGCTATAGACACATCTTTATCCTAGTCTTCCACATTCCACAATAACCTTAGCTTCTCCTTCACTATATTCTCTGTTCTATCCCAAATGAGGAGAAGTTATGTACTGATGGTAGTCTGGAGCTGCCGGTCTCAGTATCACTGCGGATACTATAGAATCATAGAATCATTAAGGTTGGAAAAGACCTCTAGGATCATCAAGTCCAACCGTCAACCCAACACTACCATGTCTCCTAAACCATGCCCTGAAGTGCCACGTCTACACGACTTCTAAATGCCTCCAGGGATGGCGACTTTACCACCTCTCTGTGCAGCCTGTTCCAGTGCCTGACCACTCTTACAGTGAATAGATTTTTCCTAGTATCCAATCTAAACCTCCCCTGATGCAGCTTGAAGCCATTTCCTCTCATTCTATTGCTAGTAACTTGCCCATCTTTATGAAAATAGATTGATGATTGAAGAGCCAATGCCAGTCTCCATTTTAAAAGAGAACTTGCTTAGTCTGTACAGCCGTAGGAATTATCTTCCAATCTAGCTAATTTCCACTGATTAAAAAAATACACACAAATGATGAGGAAATAACCCATCTATCCTTAATATTTTTATGTAGCTGCCTCAGACAAAAAAGGAAATTGCAGTGTGACAAAAATATACCTATATTTACACCAAGCATGTAACAGTATGAAACCTATTTAAAGTCCTTGGTTGACCATATGTACTGAAATGCTTGGGTCAATTTATTTATTTATTTATTTAGTAACCAAGTAAAGTAGCCTAGAAAACTTAGTTTGGAGGAGCCAGATCCCAGAACTATTTTACAGACAAATCCTGGATTAAGGTATATTTGTGTGCTTTGCAAAACATCATCCAAGATTTGTTATGTGCATAAGACACATCTTGTGAGCTTTTCAAAATCAATCAGGTGATGTTCTGGGATTTCAAGCACCTGAAAAACAATGGTAATCACAGGCTGGGGTTCAATAATTAGTCATTTTTTTTTTGATTCTTTAGAAAAGATGTTGTTACTTATGTCACTGCAACTTGAAATAAAATTTATAAATTAATGGGTGACAGTTTTTGCTGCCTTGTTCAGGTTCTCACAGTGACGGACTTTTGAAAATTCACCTGATTTTTTTTTCCCCAGTAACATAACCTTGGCTAGTACCATGTCTCAAATCAGAGTAAAATGGATGCATTATTAATAAAAAATTACTGGGAATGTTTTAATAGAAACAGATGTACAACATATACTTTAATCTTGCAAAATTCCTTCCCTTTTGGTCTCTGCCAAAGCTTGTCCCCACTACTTTGTGAGTGATGCTCCACCCTAGGTAATGCCAGTCAGGCACAGTCTTCACCCTGTTTTACCTTTACAAAAAGCTCAGATCCACTTCTGAAATATCCTTGCCAACATGCAGCTCATCCGTATATCATCAGTCAAGGACACAATCTTACTGTCATGTAATTTTGAAAGTAATAGTAAAAATAGTTTTTTCTCCTTTAATTACAGATGCTGGAAGGCATTGCTTATGTAAATTCCGTCTTCAGAAGACCGTCAGCAATTGAGTGGTTTGACCTGTGCCCCTAGTGCTAAGCAGGTGGATTACTAGGGCGAGGGAAAGTCTCACTTGGGCTCTAGCCTCCAGCACTGGATAAATCAAGCAGCTCAAGCTGAAAATGCCCCTAATTGTGCTTTGCAATAGAAATGGGGATAACTATATTTAGAAGCCTGACCAAGGGGACACCTAAAGTCCTTGTGGCTTTAGCGTGTGGTAGGAAATCCCCAGCACCGTAGTCACCTGCTCTATGAGCTGCTTGTGAGTCCTGTGAGCACTTGGTACTCAGCAGTACTGGCTCTGGTGGGGTCCTGCCAGGTGTCCTGCCTCCCTGACAGCTGCTTCTCTGAGAGAGCTACAGGTGTGAGACTGGCAAAGGAAGAGGATGATCAGGTTAAAAAGACTGAATGATTATGTACAAGAGATTGAATTTATGTTAGGTGGAAGCTCTAGATAGTCTTGTGTTGGATTTGTTTGTTGATTGACTTTCTATCTAATGTGTTTGTTCAACAAAATAGGGCATATTTTGTCATATATGAATGGAACTTACTGGAAAATGAAAGCTCTGTCTTCTAAAAATCTCAATGTTTTCTCACTCTTCTGTATTAGAAGGAAAACTAAACTTCCAAAAAGCTACAGTTTTCTATGAAAATAACTCAGCTCTACTCCACATGGAGGCCTGGAGGGAACTGTTAAGGGTGTGATAGTATCACTGCCACTTGCTCCCTTGGCTATGTGACAAAGCCTACCCCACAGGAGAGGGACCCAGGGGCTACAGGGTCACCTCTTGCAAGCCTGGGTAGGGATCCTTCCCTACTGACATGGTTGCTTACTGGTTAGGTCTAGGCATGCTGTTCTGGCAGATTTTGTCCCTTTTGGCAGGCAGTCTGCTGACTGTATGCATGATACCATGCATAGAAACCCAGCAATCTGCAATAGCACTGTGGGACGGTCTTGAGTTTCTCTCAACCCTACCTCCTTGAAGCTTCAGCCTTTTTTGGCATTGGATCTGCATCTGAATACCTGGCTTGGTCAAAGCTTACACGTTGAATTCAATAACAAAATTAGAAATAGAGGGATGTTCTCTGAGTTCAAGTGCATAGTTGTATCATGATGATCTTCTGCAGCTCTTAATTCTACTTCTAAAACTTGATAGTCTATAAAATACCAGCAGACCTGATGCACTCTTTGTGCATATTATAAGGTAAAGAAGGAAGCTTAGTATATGGGGAAAATCCCATTGGACATACTTTTCTTTTACTTGAGATGAAAATGTTGTCCAAAAAGTAAACGAAACCTCAGCTAACACTAGTTTTGGCTAAATATTCACAAACACCTTAAAATTATAAAACCAGCAAAACCAATAATGCCTAACTATTTTTGTGTTATTTTAATGATACCTTCAGTGATTATATTGCAAAATTAGTTAAAGAATGAAAAACAGCAGCATGATCACTTTTTGTATTGTGTTTGTGTGCGAATAGATGGAAAATTAGGTTAAAAATCACATAGCTGAGAACTGAATTCAGACTTTCTAACCTTCAGCCTTGCAGAATTACTAGACCTTGACTGCTGCCACAAATCTGAAATTACCACCTTGCAGGTATGCACGTTTGGTTAACACTTTAAATTAAGTGCCTCAAATAGGGATTTAATTTAGTTTTAAGAGGAGAGCTATTGTATGCTAATTAAACACCAAATCATTCCTAAAAAGGTATTTACTGAGGTTTAACAACTATGTAATAGAAATAGAACATCTATGTAGTTGCTCACCTTACATAAACAGGCTTTTAATAATCAATGGAAATTCAATTAACATAAAAAAGATTCTATGGAAGCTCAGTAATTATATATATAAATAATCTTTTAAGGCCCTCTATTTAAAGTGCTACTAGCAGTTTAATATTTTGTTGTATATATTCAGATTGTACGATATTACCATTTTTTTCTCTCTCCTCCTTTCCTTCCCAATTACATAACTTCTCATTCCCTCACATCTGCACAGTTTTCCTTTTTTCTCTTATATGTTGACAGACTGGTGAACAAAATACTTCAAAAACTGTTCCGATTCTTTTTTGATGACTTTGTCACCATTACATTTATACACATTTAAATGACTAACTTTAATCCAATGGGATTTGTTTTGTTTACAAAACAGGTTAGATAATGGATGCAATATTATGCATAACTCCAAAGGGCAAGTTCTAATGCCATACATGCATCAGTACCTCAAAAACTGAACAATAAGACCACTGTCTGTGCATGTATTTAACAATATATCACATTTTGGCAATCAGAATCCACTAGTACAAGGTACCTTTGCAGATGAAGGTACTAGAAGCATCAGCTGTGGTCCCCAAGAAAGGAAATTTTCATGTTCTAGTACAAGATTAAATACATGTATGCAATCAAAGACAGAAAAGTGTAAAAATCTGTTTTTTTCATTTTGTTTTCAAACAGAAAGCAAAAATGGGAAGGTAAAGAGCAGAAGTCTGTTCCTTCATGTCAGAAATGTATGTGACAGTGCTTAAGCATTGCTGTGTTATTAGGTGTTGTTTAACATGAATGTGAGGTAGAATTAAGATTGTTAGTGAAATAAATATTACCACACTTTTGAAGAGCTTACCTTATGTACTTAATAAACTATAGGTTCTAGTAATTCATTGAGTTGGTTTGGAAAATGGAGGCTTAGTTCTGTGGGGAATTCCTGACACCTGGAACTTTGGTTTCATTGTGAATTTAATAAAAATTCTACAGATTTGAAATTTGGGGGTTTTTTTATGCTACCCCTACAAATTGGAGGTGTTAGGGCAGTCCTAGGAAGTCAGTCACTGTTAACTTCAAAGAGGTAAACAGGGACTGAAGTGTTAGAGAAGCCTGACTGCAAAGAGCTGGAGACCTCTCTGCAAAATGTACCTAAGATTTGACTTGGGGACTGGAGGAAGGAAAAGCATGTCGTGGCTCTGTGCTGTGCTCTCCTGTTATTATCACTGGTAGGACATCCTTTATCCTACAGCCAAACCTCCCATATGTCTTCATGTACCTGAATATCTTTTCAGACTGTATTTGTTGTTCCTCCTTTCCATTATCCCCTTTGCTTTCTCCTGCCTCATCCCCAGCAAAACACAGGCTGCACTTCCTTCATATCACATGTGGTCTCTGCCTGTCCCATAAGATGATGAAGAGTGCCCACCTATCCTATGGTCATACCCTTTGGTTCAGGAGCTCCTGGGGAGGCCAATGTGGGCAAAGTAGTGATTCCTGTATGCTGAGGGAGTATTGGCTCTACAGCTTTGTCCCACTCAGCTGCTGCTATTTAGAGAACCTCTCCAAAGGCATCAGCATCCCCTTGACTTTAGTTTGGTGTGAGCAGTACCATCTGAGTTGTCCTCTCTAGTGCCAAGTATCTTAACTGTAGCATGGGGTGAAGTTTCTCTCTTTCGCTGATCCTTGCAGAGTGATCATCTCCAGTAAGGTACTTAACCAGCTCTTTCTCAGAAAGAAGAGGAAGTTCCTATTGTGCAATATTTTTGTGAAAGGAGTTGTAGGAGATCCAGACTCAGAATCCATTTTTCTCACTGGGGACTTGAACCCCCAAAAGCAGTATCCTAATTCTATCTCTCACTATGAACTACAATAAGGGAATAGAGAGGCTACCAGTTCCTCCCGTCACCATCATTCTATGTTGATTGAGGCCTTTGCACTATTTTAACAGCTTTGAATAGGAAAACAAAAATATATTTTGTACACTTTTCAGTAATGCATCCACCACTGGGGGCTACCTTTGTGACTTGCATTGAGAATAATTTCATCATCAAAGAAGACTATAGGAAACAACAATGTTCTGCTCTGTACAGCTGGCTTTCAAGTGCTGTCTGATATTTAAATAAATAAAATTGTTGAAATGTGAGTGTCAAAAGAGTGAGTGGGAAGACTAGTTAATTGCTCCTAGCAGACAAAGTTTTATGTTGCATGCTGGATGGAAATCTGTGCTGAATGAGTGAACAACTTCAGTGAAATGCAATGTTTTTGTAAACTCTTTATCCAATTCAAGAATGGAGCCCTTACAATGGCAGAGCATTTTCAAGGAGTTTGTAGTCTGTATTAGAATACTGAATGGTATCTCAGTGAGGTTGCTTTTTACTGCAAACATAAGAATTAAAGTAAAATATGAACATTAAAAAAATAGGAAAAGTAAACCAAAATAAAATTTCAAATGAAATAGTGAGAATTTAAATGTGACTTTTTTTTGACAGTGTAGCAGATATGTCGATGCAGATTAAGATTTCATGAAACATTTCTCTGTAGAAATGAAGTCATGCAGCCTCCTGAGGACTTTAACAAAAAAATCAATACACAACAAACAGACAAACAGGCAGTATATAATTTAGTGGAGGCCCACACAACATACACAAATCCAACAAAATAAGGAAATGAGCCAGCGTTTAACTGTATATAACTGCCAATCTTGCAGCTGAGAAGAACTCAGCCAATGACTGTACCCCAATATTTGGGTCAGACCTAAAATGCTGAAATCTGTTTCTTTCAGAACTTTGTATGAAAGGGGAAAAATTACTGCCTCTGTGTTGGCATCAAGGCTGGAAGACAGAATGAAACTAGAGTGAAAAAAGTCAGTTTGGAATACATAACTCCCTTCTCTCTGGTAGCATTGATTTCTAGAGCTGCCTCGGAGTTATATGATTTTTAAAGCTCTAAAACATCTTCTCCACTTCTGGTTTGTGTCTGGAGATGGAATTCAAAGAGTCAAATCCCACAAGAAAGGCTCTATTTGAAGGACTTCCAAACCAATCTGGAAAAAAACATAACTTCAGAGAGTTTAGGATAGCTTTTCATAAACATCAAAACATTTTTGTTGTGTTTACTGACAATTTACTTCAAGTGATTTGAGGTTAAGTCTTCAACAGTAGTATCTTAGGGAAATACCAGCATTAGACTGTATGCAATATCTTGGGCGTTGTGCATGAGGACACAAGAATAAGCCCACAGAGGTACATTTCCATCTCAAGCAATCTGTGACCTCAGTCTGTGGTTAATTAAAGCAAATATGTATGTGTTGAATTCATTATTTTTAAGATTCATCTTGTGTAAGTGTTTCTGGTTTATATTAAAATAGTTTTGTCCTAAGTTTAGTTGAGGGTTGATATAAAATGCTAAAAGTCAAATAATTACAAAAGTAAGCACAGAAAACATATCTAGACTTAGGGAAAACATCTATTTGGTTGCTAATCAAAATTTTGTAAATGGAGTGTGCATTACATTTCATTTCTTATAGACATGAAATTTGAATACTGCTAGATTTTCAAAGGATGTCTACATTAGCTGTAAATGAACATCTTAATGATCATTAAAACAAAATCATTCTGGAACCAACCTGTACAGGTGTAGTTTTGTACAAGAATTTAGTGCAACTGAAGCAGCCGTCAAGTGCTTTAAAATCTTTGTTTCAAGTTGTATAAACACTTCTTTTCTGCTACTATTCTGACTGCTATTATTTGTCTTCTAAACCTAACATTGAATTTAAGGCTTTGTTCTCTGTGCTGCCAATTTCCTGTTCCTCCTCTTCCCTGTGTCATGTTGTACACATCTTTGGGTAACCCTTAAACTCTTGACTTCATACTTACTTAAAATGAAGGGACATGACCCTGCTCATGCTTCTAATCCACCTTAAGATAGTGCAGATTTGAGGGCCCATTAATTGCCTTTAAAAGGAAGTCTGATTTCCATTTATAGACTTTTTTTTTTTGTCCCAGAGCCCTGAAAATTTAGCGTAGTTTTTTAAAGTTTGCTGGATTGTATCATCTCTTTTCTCCTTTCCCCTTTTCTGGATGACTGAACGTAAATTTGTTGATAAATTTAGCTTCTGTCTTATTCATATTGATGGATGGTTGATTGTGTGTGTATATATATCTAAAATCAGGCAAAAGATCAGATCTTAAAGTGATGTAAATTGCTATAACTCCCTTTCACTACAGATTCACCAAACAATGCATAGTCACAGCACCTAAATGTATGTCCCACTGTTTTCAGTACCAGTTTCTATGGCAGTAGTTCAAATTCCTACTTAAAGTATAACTGAAGAAATTCATGAAAGCAAGAGATACTTACTGAAATAATTGTATAAGAGCCATATCTTTGCTCCACTGAAATCAAGAAAATGTTTTTCATTAGCAGGTGTAAGCTTAAACTTTTAAAATTTCTGCGTCAAATGTGGAAAAGACTAGTCTTTATATTTAAGTAGTTCAATATAACCTATGTACAGATAAGAAAAAGGTTATTTTAATCCATTCCTCTATTTAATCTATTGGACATAATTTTATAATCAAATCCTCAGATGTTATCACCATATCGTCTCCTGACATTAATTTGTTTATTCCCATTGAAAGTTTTTGGAACATTACTACAAACCCAGAATTTCTGGCAAATTAGTAGAAGCATTGCGGTCTCTCTTTTTTTTTTTTTTTTAATTTCTCCATGGATTTGCCACTCAGGTTAATAAAAACAAGGTAAGATGTACCCTTACTGACTAACCGAGAAACAACTTCTTGAATCATAGAGTGTCTTGAGTTGGAAGGGACCTATAAGGATCATTGAGTCCAACCCCTGTCCCTGCACAGGACAACCCCATCTGATGGCATTGTCCAAATTCAGGCTTGGTGCCATGACTGCCTCCCTGGGGAGCCTGTTCCAGTGCTCCACCACCCTCTGGGTGAAGAATCTTTTCCTAATAGCAAACCTAAACCTCCCTTGGCACATCTTTCTGCCATTCCTTTGGGTCCTGCTTTGGGTTCTTTGGGTTCTTGATCTTGATTTTGATTTTTGATTTGGGTTCTTGATCTTATTTTGAGTGGCCACGGTTGCTCTTTGGAACCCTTGTTTAAGCACCTGAATTATTTCTCTTTCTAAAGGATGAGGCACTTGCATCCCTGAGACCTCAGCAACATTTGGCTTCTGCCAAGCCCTCTCTTTGGTTTTGCTACTGGCAAGAGAAGTCTCTCTGTTGTGTCTGTCTTCAGCATGTGTGCATGATAATTAGAAAAGGACCTTAAATACAATTTTTGGCCACATATTCAAATATATCACTATACTTCTGGCAAAACCCAAATTAAATACGTCCAAAACTTCCAGGGCCACCTATCCAAGCTTCCAACTCTGCATTGAGATAACTTAATAAAATTAACCTGACAGAAGTGTTATTTCAAAAACAGTGGGAGCTACATATATTTTGAAATCAAGCCAGTATTACTTAGGTTCCTAAATGTGGATTTAGAACTCTGCCTTTAGGCATCCGAAATTTGTGGCCACATCTATTTTAAAACATCCGCTAACATCAGGAGGAGTAATTCATGCTCATTTGAGGTCTGAATTTAAATTTCTCAACTTTGGGTTTCCCCCTTTCTTCCCCATCTCCCACAACTGTGTTTAATGTTTCAGTACACCTACCTCAGCCCATTTTTAAATAGTACATGAATTAACAAATAATAGGCAAATTAATGTTAATATCCACTTCTATCTAAATTCTGTTTCTAGGACTAAATATTTTTTCCTCTGACTTCTAAAAGAGGAATTGAGGCTAGGTAAAAATAATGACAAAAAATGGATACTATTTATATATCTATTTATCTAGGAAATAGCTGGAAAAGGGTAATTATTTCATCTGTTCAACTTTTGTAAATGAAACTTTCCCTTGGCTGGTGGGGTATTCATATTCAAATCAATTCTATATTTTGAAATGAGTTAAACGCTTATTTCCTGTCTCCTGGACCGCAGCCAAGAGGGGTGGGAGTGGGAAGAAAGTCCAATGTGTGGGTTAGTTTTCACGTGTATGTATATGGAGGCTGTAGTCCACTTCCAACCTATTTAAGGCTTTCCACAGTAATGAAATAAATACATCGATTTTTTTTCTTTTTTAGCTGAAAGCCTATGAAAGAAAAAGAATAAATCCAGCAGCCTTAGACTCTGTATTTTAACATTTAGAGCATTCACTGTAGGCTGGGAGATTTCAATTGCAGTCATTGCTCCTGGTACATTTTTTTTTTTTTTTTGTATACACTTTTTGTACACTCTTTTCAGTATAAAATGTGCCAGAACACACTGAAGTAGATCTTGAAAAAGAAAAAGATGAGCTTGGTTGCTTTGCTGAGAGAAAAGTTCTAGGATTTGGCACACAAATGAGTTAAGGCATCTCCCTGAAGCCTTGAGTGAGATGAAGTGCTATCATTAAAATATTCTTGCCAGTAAGAGATTTTATTCCAGAACTTTAGTTAATAAAACTTGCTTTAAGAATCCACAGTTGCCAAATTACTTTGTAATCAAAACCTCCATTTACCTTGTGAAAAAGACTACCTTTTGTGTGTGAATCTGTTAGGCTGTCCACCCAAGTGATCAATATTTCCTTCAAGAACTTCCAGAATGTATCAGTTTATAGAATAGCACAGGAATTGTTATTTTTCTTTTGATGGCCGATATTTTTCCAAAATATTTGTGATCTCAACATGATTAAAATTCACAGACTTTTTTCATCACTCCCCCCTCCCTCAAAAAATATTCTACAGAGTTATTTCATCATATTCTAGGATCAACAATAAAATAGTGATCTGACAGCTAATTTTGCTGATAAAGTTATTATATCTTTAATTATTATGACATGTTCAAACAAGATGTCATTAAAATGAACATTTAAATGCACTCTTCCTTTCACATGAGTACTGCCAAATAAAATTGTGTTGAATTGCATGGTTTCAGTCTTGGCAAAATGATACGAATGTAATCCAATGTATAGCTTTTTATATCATGTGTTAATTTTTTAAAATGACAGTTAAATAATTAAATTGGAATGTTAACAGCAGAGGTTCTTTCTTCTGAGAAAATTATCTTGCCATTAATCTCGCTTCTTGCTGATGTTTTACCTACAGTGCTACCAGAGTTCTAAAATCTGAAGCTGAGTATGGAGTTTTAATTTTAACTTTGCAAATCTTAAAGTAATAAAAATTCAGGATGGTACTCCAAACTTCATCATAATTATGTCACATAACATTGAGATTTTAATAATGCAATTTATTTAACGGCTCAGTGAATTCTGTACCAGTGTGGATGGAATAGAGTTGTATATGCTGAAGAATATGCAGTACAAGCTTTTGCACAGTTCTGTCTGATCTTAAGATATTTGCAGCTGTGAGGACCTAGAAAGCTTTATTTTGTTTTGTTTTTAATTTTAGTTCACTGTAAAGGAAAATATTCTCCATCTGCCCAAATTAACACAGTGATGATAAATTTTACCTAAGTGATGAATTAGTAAGGAGACAAAAATACAAGACAATCCTTTTAATTTTAATTTTTATTCACAAAAAGAGCTTAGCCTAGCTAAGGCATATGATACATTCTGAAAAAGAAGCTGTGTAGCAGTAAAAATGCTCTGTATAAATATTTACTTGTACAAGATGCTTTTCACTGCGACTGTGTTTTATAGGCCATGCAGGAATTAGTTCAACCAACAGTGAAATGTCATTACCTCTAGAGTAAAATGTGGCAGTTGTTTAACAATGAACATAAATGATACAAACCAGTATACAGTGAATTAAAAGTATTTAAATACTTTATTCAGTTGCAACTGTAGAGAATATTTAAGTTGGCATAATATTTTTACTCAGTTTGGACCTTGTCCAGGATGCAGCAGTTAACAATTTTAGCTCTTATGAAATGTGCCAGGGGATATCTAATTAGCCCATTTGGTCAGCATCTTAGATTTATGTATCGTGCACAGATAATACCTCTAGCAGCATCTTAGTATGGCATTGATTCAGTACGGAGCCAGAATGAAGAATACCACCTACTGAGTGACCAACACCACTTCCTACAACAGCTGGGTTTTCCTTGGAGGTCTTCCATCCCAATTACACAGCAGGCCCAATCTTGCTTAGTTTATGAGATCTGACAAGATCAAAGCCCAAGGTGGTATAGCTACAGACTTATACTGTCTTGTGTATTTGGCTGGCTAACAAATTTATGTCAAATACATGTATCAAATGGTTTCTACTCAGATGCATTGTTGTCGTGTGTGTGTGAATGTATGAAAGAAAGAGGAAAAAAAGAAATTTAAAAACAACAGAAAAAACCCAACAAACAAACAACCCCAAATTTGTGACCATCACAAAACTTCCCTTTGTCTTCCTCATCCGAAAAGACTGCTCAGCTCTATTCTCTCCTCTGTCAGCAGTAAGGAAATCGGAAGAGAAACCATCTTTATTAAATGTTAGTAAAATTATTTTAATACACATGTGAAGTTTCTTTTGACCAGCATGCTTTCCTACTCACTTTAAAAAAACTGTTCAAGCCATCTGGACAGTCAGAAATACAAATCAGCTAGGCAACCTTAACGTATGTACTACTATACATTATTTCCTACTGGAATTAATACAGATTGTATAGTTTTCTAATACACTGCCAAATGCACAGAAGGAAACATTGCTCATTTTCCCTCATAATATCAATCAGGGGGTTGTGCTGTAAGCAAGGTCCATCCATGCAGGGTGTTTTAGTTTAAAGGGGCCAGTGTGGTTGAGCGTGTTGTAACAAGTGCACTTAAAATTTACTGAGTGCACTTAAAATTTACTGCATGCACAGATGGTGAATGTACCCAAGCCCTACTGGCTGGTGGTAGTTACTGGTGTGCTGACCAGTCCTCCACACTAGTGTATTGTATTAGTCACTAGTAAGACAGTGTGTGAAGCCCAGTGTAAAAGCACCCCAAAATCTTATGTCTTCTAGGAGTTGTGCAATACCCAAATTTTACATGTCACTGTACCTAAAGGAGAGGAATCCCCTAATATCAGCCAGATACTTGAAATCACCCGTCTCACAAGGCAAGCTCTGAGGTAAGAGCAAAGGAAAAGTTTATTTACTACAGTCCAAGTTCTAAAGACGTGGTGGCCAGACTCCTCCCAGATTTAAGCCCTTGGCTTCATGTCCTCTCTCAGCCTCCAAGGAATCCAGCGATCCATTATTTATCTGAATGTTATTTGCAGTGCTAGCATGCTAGCAAATTCTTCATCACCCCTTGACACCATCCCCATGTTTTTGCTAATGGCCTTGGTAGAGCCATCTTCTGTCTAAATGATAAACAGAACGAACTAACAATCCCACCCATAATTAAGTAATCGTGTACCAATTATTAACCCACTTCAATAAAATATTCCCCTGTGCCCAGGGAAGTAGACCTTGGCCTTCAGTGTGCAGCTTCAGCATGTCAAACTCTTCTCCTAACAAGAATATATTGGCGCATGTATTCTATGCAAGGGTATCTGTGAGAGCAAAGCATGCAGCTCATGGAGCCTGGACACCATGGTAACTTGTCGTTTCAGGATGACAGTAGATTTTTGCTAAATGACCTCTCATGTGGCTGTGATGCTTACTACAACAGCCTGAAGCAAACTGCTGGATATAGCAACAATGATGATTTTAGAGGACTGTTGAGTAAAGAGTTTTTATTTCCATGACTGGTGTTTTCCTAATGATAATGAAATGAATATAAATCATCCTTAGAACCTCACAACCCAGCTACAGTCAATGCATATGGGGGCTATATTTACAGTGCTGAATTTTTATTTTCCAATCTCCTCTTCTATGTACTTGAATATTCAGTAAAAGTCAAAGTCAAAATTATTTCCATCTGATATCTCCCAGGCTGTCCTGATCAAAGAAAGCATTCAGCTAACAATATGACTTGGTAATACTTATCATGTCACGTTGGCTCCCTTCCTTATATATCAATATGTGTTTTTCACTTTTCCCTGTAGGATTTGCAGATGACAGTTTCAGTACCCTGATTTATATAATTTTTATCTCAGTAATTACCTGCCTACTCCCAAAGTCTGCTTATGCTTCTAAATTGTTTACAAGTGACTATAATGAACTAGTGATGAAGTTTCTCTGTTCATTGTTTATTCCTTGTGGCAATGAAGACTGACTGAGAAACACTGCCTTGGTATTTCTTTTCAACCTTGAACAGCATACTAATAGGTAGGTGGATTGACAGGTAGACTGCTATTGGCAGGGGTAGGGGAAGGGAAAGATTGCTTGACAGAGCCTGTCTTTATGGCATATACACAGTAATCTCCCAAGTAAGGCATGTGTAAGTACCAATTCCTTTAGTTTAAGTCTTATTATCTCTTGATCTGTACTTCAGTACTTATAGCATACAAAATACATATATACACAGTGCAGAATTTCACTTTTTCATTCCTAAGGGGGAAAGTATGAGTCCACTTCCAAATCATCTGCTACCCTTATTAGTTTCTGATTCAGGAGCTTTTAAAAATATGTATCAACTATTATAACATTGGTTTGGCTTTAGATCCAAAGCTCAGCTTTGTTTAGAATAGTAGTTTTACTTTTATTGTGTACTAATAAGTCACTGTCACTTTTTGTTGCCACTGTGTGGCAGATATGCATTTGTTCATGTTATGGGATCGGCGTATAATATGTTTCAGATTAATGTTATATACTTAGTTTAAAAAGCTGCTCTTCAAGTGGTGGTTCTTTTTAGGTTTTAAGTGAAGATGTTTATTCACAGAACTTGAGTATCAGAATATTCCCAAGCATGGGAAAATTATTCTTCAGCTCAGATATCTGCTTCTCTCTCATTCCGTCTGCATACTCCCTTTAAAAAAAACATCTCTTTTTTCTGCTTCAGAAAGCTGAGATGTGAAAGTAAGAGGTGATTGAGAATCTGAATGCTCAACAGCATAGGCCATAAAGTATCTTTGTTGGCACTTGTGAACTGAACTGGGACAGCACAGCTGGATCTGAACATTAATTCCTCAATAATTGATGATTAATCTATTAAAGTTTAATGGAGAGTTGATAAGTAATGGTCTGGCTGCCATGTCACTTGATTGTAAATATAGCAAGTTGCCTGGAAATACATTTTTTTCTTTTGTCCATCAGAACCAAACATAGAGGAAGGGTAAAGAAGGAAAGAGAAAGCTAGACAGAGGGAGAAAATATGTCTGTGAGAAAAGTTTGGGTCAAGGAACCACTCTGTGTCATGGCAGGCAGAAAGCAATGGTGGCAGTCTTAGGGAATCGGTCACACTGGTAGTCTTCTCATGTGAACATGCCACATGTGCACCTGCTTCATTGCAATTCTGTGTGACACAGATCAATCCTAGTGCATAGCACCTCTCCACAGGCTTCTGGCGAACATCAGGCTGAGAATGATAAACCCTTTTCATGCATACATTTTCAAAGCAGAAGATGGGGTTTTAGACAGAAAAAAAACCCCAACGCCAAACCACTAACAAAACCAAACATAGTAAGTTTGGTTCCCTGTTTCTTTGAGAAGGTGTTGGAGGTGAAGGATTGCACATGTCATTGTGGAGTGGCAATGTCTCGGCAAGCTATCCAAGAGCTGTACTTGATGCTCAAAGCACAGTTTAGGGAAATGTAGAGAACGCATAACATGAGCACCACTTTTTGCACGAATAACTAATCCTGTCTTCACAGGTATCACAGTGGCCTTATGAGTGCAGTCACTATGCTGCGTTGTGGCTGTGAGTTTCCTTCCAGCCAGCAGAACTAGGCTTGCACATGGCTGAAGATCACCAGAGTAGATGAGACCAGTATCTTCCATCACTTCTGATTTTGTCTCCTACCAATCACATATCATTAGGAAATGGGAATTAGGAACGCGTATCTGTTTCCATGGCAAAGTACCAACAAATCCATTTGTTGCATTTGACTCTTTGGTTGTTATAAGATGATTTACAATGTGTTGGTCTTTTTATGGCAGTTTGGGCAGATAAGAGAATTTAAAACCAAATTCTTTCATCCCACTCATCTGGTGTTGCTCTGTATTATGTTGTAAGGTGCCAAGTGGGGCGAGATGCCTGGTGTCCAAAACTGTTGGAGAAGCCTACACAATGCTTAAGAGCTCAGCAGCTCTTAGACTGTGTAATTGAATGTTTTGTATTTGAGGTGGTGCATTATTTGAATATTTCTGTTCAGAACAGATAATTTCTAGTTTTATACCTTTTAACTATGAAGCAAGCATTTGTCATCCATCTTCTTCACGTTTCACTTTTATTCAGCACTGTGAGGGAGAATGCCTTCTAGTCAAAGCACATTACTGGTGTGAAGCTATATTCTGAATCCTGATGGAAAGTTGCTTGAACTCAAATAAGTTGTTTAACTTAACTGTGCTTCATTTTCCTCTTTTCTAACATCCCTGATGCATTATCAAGTTTAATTCACTAATGCTTGCAAGAAACTTAAGCTATAAAGGTCATGGAGAGTTAAAACAGCATTCCCAACAGTGACAGAATGACCTAAAGCTGTTGGGCTGGTAGAGCTGCTCAGCTTGTTACTTCCCAATATATTTAAAAACACACAGTGGTAAGTTTTAGACCAAGCAAATGAATAAGAAAACAATTGCATTCTCCTTCCTTTGAAAACTGAAAATGGTTCAGCTGGGTTCTCAGACACTTGGATATAACAGTCTATGTAGACCACATAATCTTTGGTTTACTGAAGCAATTTTATAATCTGTATCACAATTATACATAGAATTAATGTGTGATTCTGCCACAAATAATTAAAATGAACATTTTAGCATGAAAAATATTATCAATGGTGCTTTATTTCTAAATGCTGGCAGGACAATGGAGAAGTCTGAATGACAAGCAAAACCAGCTGAAATATGACAGATTAGGTTATGATGAAAGCATGAGCCTAAGTAAATATCATAAGAACAGGAAAAAGGAATGTGATTTAGAAGATTATATTTTAATAAAAACAAATGTTTTTAAAGATACTTATAATTCAGAAAGGAAGAAAGGATTATTAATGTATATTTGTATCCCAATGCATAGGAGAAGAATTTTAAACGTAAATTTATTTTGAAGTCTATATGACATAATTGGAATTTCTATATGGAAAGAGATGTGTTCATCTCAGTGTTGCTGCTGTAATGATAGAAACCATGTGCCAAGGTCTGCTTTATGGGGTCTGAAGCGGTAGAGAATTTCATTTTCTATTAATCATATATCTCAGAGTATTTTAAGATAGAAAGAAGAAAAGATGCTTGACTGTTGTACTGTAAAAGTATAAGAACTATAAATGCAGTTACTAATACGTGTTTAGGCAATGATTCAAAGAAATACTACTTCAGTTAAACAAAAACAGAGCCCTAGAATAAAACCTTACCCTGGTAATGTAGACAAAGGTATGTACGTTTGCCCTAGCTTTAGGTGTATCAGAGCATTTACCATGCAAAACCCACAAAACCAGCTCCATGGTAGTAACTGTAAGCTGGTGAAAGCACTCCATCCTCTCTTTAGTAATGCACAGTTGGATGTAGTCATATCGTTAATTAAAGGCTGGATGTTTTGTGAGCCCCTCCTCCAGTACATGTTAGGAAGGATAACACAGGTAGTACCAGGCACATAGCTGCCTGTTTTGATCAGCCTTTGTCAACTCAGGCAGTGCCAGCAATGGTTCAGTGTCCTCTTTGGGCTCACCAGTAACATTCAGTCTCAGGGGGACCAATGGTCCATCCAGGAGGCTGAGTCCTAGCCATAGCTGAGAATTTCATGCAGTTGTATAAAGTCTATATTCAGGCCTTCCCTTCAAGTGTCTTTATTTCTCCTGGTGGCTCAAGTAGTAATAAGGGCTTTATTCATGAGCGAGAGAGCTGGAGGAGTTTGTTTTCAGCTTGCAGAAATATTATGTCAAATGGTGGCTGTGTGAGTGGAACAGCAACAGATACACAAAACTGACTTATATAAGACAGAGGGGAGGCAAAGCACTGATTCGTGGAAGGAAAGCTCATGAATTCATTAATATATTTGGGTTTGGGTTTTTTTTTAACCTAAAATCTATTAAGTGAATGCCAAAACCAATAGATTACATTGGATAGGCAGAAGTTGGTATGATAAAAGGCATCAAAAGTTTTATTTCCACCTGAAGCAATAATCATGTATTCTTTTAATGATTGTATTTTATGATGTCTGGTTTGATGCAATGATTCCCATCTTCCACTTATGAACAAAATAGTAGCTACACAATTTGAAAAATAATCATATTTAAAAAGTACATGAATTCTTCATAATTAGAAAAGGCTTTGAAGGAACTTGTTCCAGAGGACAAGGTACCCCTGTAACAGACTAGTTCCCTAGCAGCTTGACAAAGTCTGCAACGAAAATCGGTCAAAAGCCAACCGGACTCAGATGCCACTGCTGGAAAAGTAAAATCTATAAACTGGCATCTGGGTTCTTCATCTGCCAAGCTTGTCCCCTGAGTGGTTAAATTATCTGGCTCCTGTGCATGAACTGACAGGATAAACAAACCTGAGGAGCTATGTTTGACATCACCAGTAACATAGTAATGTCAGATGCATCTTCAATGGAGTATGAAGACTTCTCAACTCTCACAGATCATCTGTGAGACTGAAAAAAATTTTTGGACTCCACATACATCTGATTTCTGACCTCCCGTAGTCTAAAATTGTTCTTGTAATGAAAATGTTGAGCCTTCATAGGGATTTCACTAGCATTTCTTTTTTTTTAAGATGTTGTATTTTGTGTGCGCCAACGGAGACGGAAAACTATATTGTTCTTTATAAACATCTGTGCTTCTGCAGAACTGTAATTTGAATGCCTGAAATCCCCACACTCAAATTTCAGCAGTGTCATCAAAGTTTCAGCCTTCTCAAGAACTGAAGGTAGATAAAATATCTGAGACCTGTTGTCACAGAAGTTTTAGACAAGACAAAAAAAAGACATGTCCAATTTCATTGGAATGGAGATTGAATTTCTTGTAGCATCATATATGAGTAGTGATATGTTTCCATAACTTGGCCAAAAGTTCCTCATGCCATGGTATAGACATGGAGCTGGACTATCCTGTGGAAAACATCTGTATTAGAAGCAGTTTTGCAAAAGTAGGAGATTAATTTTTCATACAGGTAGTTTTAATAGTTTTGTCATACAAATTAAAACTTTGAGGCAGAATAATTTGCCTTTCAGTCCCTAACATCACACAGGGAATGAGAAAGCTTTCTTCTATCATGGTTAAAGCAGTAGTGTAAGCATTTACAGTCTGCAGATCTTACAGCTGGCCAGGGTTTCTTTATGTCTTCTCCACCACCAGAAGACTTTTTCAGAACCTCACTTCTCTGACTGCAAAGCACCATCTGGTAATTTCAACCCACATGTTTTTATGAAAAGTTCTTAACTTTTGTTGTTTTTCTTCCTGTCAGTCTTTCCCTGCCTAAATTTCTACTACTTGGTAGTAGTTCTGAGCTACTTCCTTGTCTGTTCAGACCTTCCTTTGCTAGGACAATGGCCCCAGCTCTCTTGGTTTCCTGCTACAATATAGGGTTTGATTCTCCACATTGTTGTGCATTATGGCTTGAATTCATCTCTCCTGAATGTGCATGGTGTGAATCGATAACAGCATTTCCAATGAGTTCTCCATAGTGTAATGTACTAAGACGTTAATATCCACCTGTCCCAGAATTTTTTTTCCCCCGCAGTACTTTGGTAGATCAGTCATGTTGTGATGGGTGAACAAGCACTGGTCGTCTTCTTCCTCACTGGGTTAGAACTTGATAGCTCCTTTGTCTGTAACACATATTCTTATTAGGCCCTAAGGGTGAGGTTCATGCCCTACGAGCATCTGAATTCCACCCTTTTTCCATTACTCTTCAATTTTCTGGGTATGCCAGGCGGGGCAACTGGTCAATGCAAATGCCAGACTAACAGACAGATAGTCCTCTGTGTAGGCAAAGTTTTGTCAATTTGTATCATCAGCTGTTTCAGTAACAAACCAATACTTTTACCAAAATAATTTATAGAACATCCAAGCAGATCAACTAGAAGGCTAGCCTTTGGCTGTTCACCATTCAATCCAATAATTTTCCTGTCAGCAAGATCTACTGCTATCTGCCTTACAGCTCTTGCCTTATTTTACAATTTCTCAACTTCTCTAGATACTTAATAATTTCTGATATAACGGCAAATTACATATTTAACTAAGTTCTTATTTAAATCTTATTATGAAGACCTGGGATAAAGGAAAGTGGTTTAAAGTTATTTTGCTGACTGACTGCAAAGGCATGAGACAAATTCTTATTCTTTCCAAGAGTAAAATTATTACAGTAACAAAGAGATGTTATTTAATTTTCTTGTCACATTTTACACTTTTCTCTGACTAGACACAAGGTCTGTGTTCTGATGTCTGCATCATGCACTGTTTTATTGCATTCGTCTTTGTGGCAATTATTTTGTGAGGCTGCATGCAATAAAGGTCCTCTTCAGCATCCTGTGATTTTCAATAGAGGGGAGCAGTATGAATGTCTGTTTTGTGTGAAGAGCTCTTCAGAAGATTTAAGATGAAGGTAACTTAAGAGTGGTAGTTACACGCTTTCTCTTGCTTCAAGGAAAAATAACAACATTTAGATATTTGAAGATAAGTAAATGAGCTAAGTAAATTAAATTTAAGTAAATTTCAGTAAATTTCATTTAATAAATATTATTTTTTTCCCCTTGGAAAAAAAAAAAAAGAAAAATAAAGCTGGTTAAAGCAAGTAATATAACTGTTTGCATTTGGAAAGAAATTTTCAGTGCCACTTATGACAGGTTTTGCAGAACAGGGTTTTGTAGGAAGTATAGCGCTGACTAGAATATGGTCTCAATTTTTTCAGTTCAAATTTACTTTTTGAAATTTTAACAAAAATAGCAGATGGAGAAATAAAAAAGATGTATAAAATATATCTGATAATTATCATTGATATGATTTCAGCACTTCAGCACATTATATTAGTTTCATGCTGGATATTCTGTACTATTTGCGTAACCACTCTGTAGTGAACTGTGCAAGTTCTCCTAATATAACACATTAAAACAGCCTTAAAATGTGTTTTTTTTAAAGTGGGCTGTTAGGAAGGAAGAGTGATACAGATGTAGTTATGTTATGGTGGGATGTGTTTCAGCACTTCCGATAGTAAGTGGATATGTAAACTGTTGTCATTAGCTGTGAACTCTCAGAGGCAAGGACCTATTCTCATTGCTTTATGAAGGCCCAGGTACATTTATAGAACCATATAAAAGCATCAGGATAAAATAGGATTGGTTGGTTTTTGTTTTATTTTCTTCACTTTTCATCTTGGATTGATTAGCTTAAATTATTTTCTTGCTAAAGCATTTGAATTACTTTCCTCACTTAGAACAAAAAAGGTAAATTAACATATTGAAATTGCAGAGGGGTTTGCCTGCAGGGTTGCAGAGACAACTGTTTTTCCCTTTAAGATTTATGTCTCCTCCTGCTTACCTTATTTAAGAGTTCCAGTATTAGCATTTATATACTAAGGTATTAAAATCAAGGGCTCTACTAATCTACCCTGTGAAATACCTAATTTGTTTAGCTTCAGTGCACAGAAGCACAGGAGAGTTAACACAAGGCTCTCATATAAGTCTTACATCTTGTGACAACACAAAGCACCTCTCGGATGTTAATACACTGTGGGGCTTTAAACCTCATGCATTTTACAAATATGACCTGAAAACAAAATTCTACTTCTTATAGGTTTAAACACTCCATTGCTTTCAAATTTGTAAGTTAAAAATTGCTAGAATTTTATTTCAAATTTTAATGAAAAACACTTGCCCAAAAGTTCTTAGAAATCTCTTTCTAATGTTAATGTTCACTTTTTAATTTCTTTTATTAAAAAGTTAAGATGCCAGAATTTTCATACTTTACACAGACAAAGCTTCCTCCCGATATTGGGTTAAATACTTCTGTTCTGAAGTCTTGGGTTTTATCAAGCTATTTTTGTCACAGATTTTGAAACTAGGGCCATAATGAAAATATAGTCTAAATGAGTAAATTAATACCTGTCTCAGATACCTTATTTTGAGTGTCTAGTTAAAAAATTTGGGGTTAAAAATATTAAAGGCTCTTTTAATCCAAACTATTAAAAAATACAAAGGTAAAAAATAGCATGAAGTTTAATTTTCAGATAGTTCAGAATGATTTTGGTAAAAACAACAAAAAAATTTTATTAATGCACTAGCTTATTTTCTATAAGTAATGATGAGGCCATGAAATATTTTTCTGGGCTTATTCCAGGAAACTTCTCAGCATTATATAAAAAATGTGCAGCAGTTGCACCACCCATTTTCTCTACGGTTTCTATCTCCAAAGAAGGTAGAAAAATTTATTGTCTTAGATCTGAAAGTTGCCAAGCAGATCTTCCTTTGGGAATCATCTTCATTACTGTCATTCTTAGAAGCTCAAGTCATGGGCCAATACTCCCTGGTGCTAGTCACTGTACAAACAAATTATGTATAGCTGTGTTTTTTTCTATAATGCCAGCCAAGACCAAATTAATGAAAATAAACAATTGTAGCTGTATCTGCTGCAGACTAAAAGCTATAGTACCAACATCATTAGTCTTCTGCAGGAATTGCTGCATGAAATAAGTAAAATGATACTGTGAATTGATTATGTAGAAGTTCTAGTTTCTAGAAAACAGAACAAAGTGGTGATTTCTACATCTTAACCTTAGTGTACGCTACCTTGAATTTTATTTTTTCTATTAATGATTCTCTTTCAGTTTTTTTTTTAGCAACTGCGAATTTCAGGGTAGGTTGATAGATGAATGAAGGTTAATTTTCTGTGACTGTTTTGGCAGCATTAGGAGGAACCACTTAAGTATCTGAAGCCACTATCCTGCCCTGCTCCCTGGTGGAGGGAGTAGAGAAGGTGTCCCCAAGAAGTCAGCTTTAGCTAGTCAGATCATGCATAGTGGTTTACGGCTCATACATTTTGTGATGAAGCAGAAGATGACATCTGATATAAACTTTAAAATACAGGTTAAGTTTATTTGAAAGCAAGCTATACAGCACAATTTAAGGAAGTCCCTGTGTTCTCCCTGAGTTTATAATGATGAAAAGAAATCAGAACAAAAGCATAAAAAGATTGAATTAGAGCAGGTAATTCAAACAAAATGCTTACTATGCTAATCCAGTCTGCCACTCCTACTCAGTCTGAATGATAGTTTATTTAATAAGCAGTCTTATTGAAGTGGGTTGGTTAGCCATTGAGTAAGTGCTATTCTGTAGGAGGAAGAGTTGCAGAATCCAGCAGGTGATGAATACAATGTAAAGTTTAATTCTTACAGCTTGCTAACAACTGAGCCTTTGGCTACATCCAAAGATGCTCAAATATATTTTGAAAGTAATGTGTATTTTCTACCAACTTGATGGTCTTTTTCTCCTGCCTGTTAAAACAATTATCCTACATAATCTGCAGGAGGTATTTACTCAGAAAATTGCATATAATGATTACTTAGTGTCCTTTCTGCTTTTTCTGTTTGGCAGACATGAGAAGCTATGAAATGAAAGGTAAATTTAACACACTCTTTGAAAGACATGTAAGTGTGAAATATATGAAGTTGCCATCCCTAAACAGGCATATAGGTAAGTATACAAGCAGTCCTTTCAGGTATAGATACACATTTAGAAGCAAATATCCTGCCCAATGGGTTCCTGTAGATAAATTCTTCAGGGCACAAAGATGTCTAATAGGTTCTTGTAGATAAATAAGAGCAAACACGTTTATTGTGAACTAAGTGCTTACTCCCTTATCTAATGCTATCTCTGAGATGCTTGTGCCCTTTTACTTGTTTGTCTTCTCACCACTAATGTATTTGTTTAGTGTAAAAGCACACCTCCCATGATGATAATTGAGACAATAGAGAAATTATGATGAATTCCATGCACAGACTCTGTCATGTCTCCTGAAAACTACGTCAGAATCAACAATGTCATGTTCCACAGCAGCAGGCAGAAAACGTCTTTCTAAGTCATTAGTAAGCTAAATGTCTCTATGTTTCCTCTAGGAAGTAGGTGTACCAGCATGCCAAAGAAAAGGGCAGTTTTGATGGCTAAGGAATATTTTGGAAATTTGCATAGAAAAGTAGACTTTATTTCCAAATGAACACCAAGAATGTTTAATGCAGAGGGCAACAGCTTTGAATAATAGAAGCTCCTATTAAGTAAATTTATGAAAAAAACTGTGAAAAGTTATAACAATAATGTGTACCCTTCAATGCATTCTTCTCAGTGAATATGCAAGTACCTTTGAATCATTTATGCCTACATGCAGGAAACTGATAAATTTTGAACAAATTTAATTGAAATCACCCCTGGAGTGAGTCTGAAGAAAGGATTAAATTTAATGGTCTCACAGAGTGTCGTACTGTAGCACTAGACTGCTGGCTCTGAAGTCTATATTTTTTCCCAATAAAAGATTCTAAACCTCAATCAGCACATAAATGTGAGTTTAATCACATCTCAGAAATGAAAATCACTTTACTTTGCCCTGTAATGAGACTTAAGGAAGATCTTCAGGCAGACAAATCACAAAGTTTAGTTTCATTTTAATGGTGTGATACAAAGATACAGGATTTTTGCCCATATGATTTTAAGTGGGTGGCTTTTTTGTATCACAAGTAATATGCCACACCATTATTCAAAAAATGTGAATGGAGATGAAAAATATAGGCCATTTTTGTCATCTCTCTGAAGCTGCATTACTGCCAGTGGAATGTCAGTCATATCTGGGTACAGATAGATTTTGAAACATGTTATTGGACCTTATTCTTGAGTCTTCAGGATCTAAAGATGCATCGTCTCATTCTATATTCCCTATTGTGTAGTCTTTTATTTCTGGCAGCAGCTTTTGATAGTCTGCAGCACAGTAGTGTAGTATTGTAGCCTCATTTCTACTGGAACATGGCAGAATTCAACACCGTATGAAAGTTTTACTGTTAGAGGGACTATGTTCATTTATTTTATTATTATTAAGTATTTCTAACTCTGTTGTGCTTCTGAACTGGTTCCTGTGTGATGGTCCTCTAAAGTAAATTTTTCACAGTTAACACCTGACTGTATTCCTGTCTCTGGTATCCAGTATGAAACCCTGCAATCTGGTTCACAAAAGTACTATGGAAGCATAGAGGAAGCTGATGACTGTGGGAATTGTGCTTTCACCATTTAGACTATCTATACTGTGAGGTCTGTATTTTATGCACCAGCTAACTACTCTGCTAAATTAGATTGTAGTTGTGGGGAGCACACAAAAGTGCAGGTTTTGCCCTCTAATCTAACTATACCTCAACTTCTCTTGCGTGAAATCAAAATAGCAATCCCAGTTCTTTTACAAAACTATCGTGAAGATAAATTAATTAATCTATGCCAAATTAAGATAAATTAATTTATGCAGTGAGGAATGCCATGGAAAATGCTCATGAGGAAAGTAATAATTCTATATTCAGGAAGGGCTAGAGTTAAGGCTGTGTGAAGAATTGATTTTTCACTTCATTGGCTGACCTGAAAAATTGTGGAAAAAATCAATTTTGGACCAACCTGTAATGATTTTCTCTCATTTTTCTCACGGGAACATAAAGATGGGAAGTGATATATATGTTTTGTCTCAAACAAAATATTTAATTTGTCTAGAAGTGAAATATTTCATTGTCATCTTAATTATTCATGTCTTTTTAACAAATTGCAGGTAGGTATTGTTAAGGAAATCTTCCCTTCAAACTTAATTATTGGACAGTTTATTTTGAAAATAGAGTAGCAAGTGTTAGGGTTGTTTTTGTTTGTTTGTCTGTTTGCTTCTTTGTCTCTTTGTTTATTTGTTTTAAAACGCTCTCCCCCCTTCATTGGTGAAATGCAGTTTATTTCAATGTCTAAGTATTGCTTAAGTAGTAGCACATTCTCCCTCTGAACCACGTCTGATCAATACATCGGTCACTTCAGCATAAATATTTCAATGGCCTTTAGTGACAGGTGCCAATGCTGTGATAAGTTCCCAGTGCTGTGATAGTAAAGCACTTCTATATATTATAAAATAAGGCCAAAATTCTTATTTGCTGGCACACAACAATTGCATAGTAGTCTTGTGTATTACCCTGTGAGGCTGCTGATCAGCCACGGGCTCTGTCAGAATTTGATGAGCCACACACTTCTAGACAATGCATGTGCTTTCTGTATGTCCTCTATACTGCACCCATTTAGCAGTATGGACAAGCAATAAGAACTCAGGGTGACTTCAGCCCAGAAAAGTTCAACCCCAGGCTGATGTTACTCTCTCTCACTTGTAAAAGACTCTAGTTTCAGTTAAATACTGTAAATACGATTATAAGTATCCCTTAAACAATGGGTGTGCATAACAAAACACTGAATAGCTGCTATTAAATAAGCACTATTTTAAAATTTTGCCAGTGACTATGTAAGGTATACTATCAGAATACATACCAGGGAGATGAAATGAAGCAGCACAGGCAACAGGGTTCAAGAACTCAGAAAATACAGCTGTTTCAAAAAATACTTCTATGTCCTACTGTGGCTTTTTCTGTAGCTGGTTGTTAGAACATTTTTGGGTCTTGTTAGCTCCTTTTCAAATTATGTGCCAGCATCACAGACTTTCAGCTTCTCTGCTTTTTGGTATAAGAGAATTTTTTTCTAATACTTGGAAAAATAGTGGCCTCAGTATGAAGTTCTGCACTGGAAGAAAGGGGACATATTTTAAGGACTTCTATAATAACCTGATTGCACTAGTACTAGTGTTTATACATATCATACATAAAATACATAAACATAAGCTGTTCTTAGAAGTGTGTGTATATGTCACATGTATTCGGTTTTTGTCACCATTCACAGCAGTATTTTGCAGCAGACAAATCTGTACTTGTTTGGATTTTCTCCTCTCCCTTGTAAAGGGGATGCCAGATTTAAATAATTACTCAATACATGCATTTTTTCTTGAGAACTATCTCTTACTTGATATTATTCTCTACCTCATTGGTCAATTAGAGCTCTGATTTTTATAGATGTGGATTGGGTTTAACTCACCAACTATAGGTGAAGATCTGTGAAAAAGACTAAGTTAAGCACCTCCACTCTTGGCATCCTTGATACACAAGAATCCTCACAAGAAATCACATTCACTTTGAGTGACAGAATCCGTATGGCTGCACTTTGATCGTTAAGTCTTCCAAGTTGCCACACCTGTTATTCCCATAGCCAGGGCTACACAGTGTCCACTCTTTACCTTCACCAGCCCGCTCCGTCCCCCAATGCCAGAGACAGAATCCTAGTTAGTACCAGTGTGTTGTGTAATCTGTGTGGTCTTCACATCTTGAAGAGCCACAGTTAAACCGCAAGTCCAGACTGTTTTTCTCTTTGCAATTGCTCGTCCACAGAGAGCTCACCTGAGGTGAAATTAATTTCACAATTCTAAATATTTACATTTTAAACTGAATGTAGGCTGCATGTTATAGTCTGAATCAGATTCATGCTGTTTGTTACAGTTCTAGGATATGCATAAGAACAGATGATATCCTCTGTGTAATGATATGGAAGAATTAATGGGAAAAATATATTTCCAATGATAGGGAACACAGTAGTATAGGGAAGAATTCTGAGGATTACATTTGCGTCAGTATTGACTTGACTTTACTTTCCTTAAGGCCTGTGGAACTGAAGAGGCAGAGAATCACCTGGACTGAGCTCTGACTTTCTTTAGAACAATAAGACTACAGCATAAAAGTTAAGTCATCTGCATTGACATTCACTAAGATGTAATGCAGGGAATTTCCTATATCCATGTATTAATTTATTTATTTTTTTTAGGAGATGAACTGGAGAAATCTCAGAATGAAAAGGTGGTGAAAGAGTTTTTAGAGCAAACTGGTTATATGAAAATAAAACATTACTGGCACAAGCTGGATTAATTAAAGAGTTCAAAAGGAACTTGATTTTTAAACATGAAAGCCACTGATGTGAACTATCTAATTCTTAGGCTGAACTGACCATTACAAGAAAAGAAGGTGTCAAGGTTGAGACCAGTCCTTAAAAATAACTCCAACAGAGAATGCAGGGATCTTCCAATCATTCTGCAGAAGGGTAAGTATGGACATCTGATTTCCATACAGGCAAACTGGCAATCAGCAAAAATGTCCCTCAGCCACAGATTAAGGGATGCTGGATGTGTGAACCAACTCAAATATCTCTGTTGTCTTGTTTATCATTGTCAGAGACAGGATATAGGGCAAAATGGGTAAATGTCCATATGTCTGTTGGGAGGTCATACCTCTGTATCTCTGGTATTAGAACCGATTTGTCTCTGTAAAGCTTTAGACCAACTAAGATGAAAAGGTAAATAATTTCCTCAGCTGAACTATGACTTGTTCTGGGGATTCTTTCCAAATCAGTCAGCCATCCTAATGAAGATCAATAATAAGCAATGTTTGATGTCTAATGAAGAAAAGGCATCAAAATATCGATGGGCTAAGAGGAAGTGTTCTCTGCTGATAGTGAAAAATGTTAAAAAAAACTTGAGGACATCCCATAGACCATGTGAATAAAAAGGAGAAAACAAATGTCCTAAAACTTAGAACTGTGAATCTATTCAGCTGATGCACAGAAGGAATTGTGATTACTAGGGAGAATATGAAGAATTTGAAACAGGTAAATATATTTTAGTGCTGAAACAGTATCAAAGCACCCCCAACTTTGCAGACCAATGTAATTATTTAATTTCAAAGACTGCAAATAAGTTCTCAGTATAATCAGATTTACAACTAGCTCCACTCTCAAGCCACTAAAAATCACAAGCCAGACATGCTATTTTCAAAACTAGCTAGTTGGGATTTTATGGCTTGCTGAATTGATTCAGAAAACCATACTGTTTAAAGTTCATTTATCCCTAAAGCCATTTAACATTTATGCAATGCTTTTCTACAAAACCAGTCCAGTATTTCATGTGAGTTCCTACAGAGAATGCTAATCTAAAAATGAGCTAGCATTTACACAAATAATTATAATAAAAAAAATTAGGTGGTGGTTTACTGAAGGTTATAATGGGATAAGTTGAAAGAACCTCAGAATTGTCTTTAATTGGTTCCAGGAATAGCCATCTTAGCAGACTCACTTCTCTTTATTTGACTCACTGGCTTAAGAGTCTGAAAAACTGACTTGCACTGGCAGGCTGACCTTGACTGTCAATAAAAATAATTTTGGCCTTTTCTTTTGATTACCTTAGACTTTCTTTCCTTTGCAAACACTTCAGATGACAAATGATAGTCAGACTGAGGAACAGACTTAACACTTACCCTGGCACGTGGTCTAACCTGTTCAGAAAACAAATTCTACTTCTAGATCTTTCAGAATCAATGTTCTATTGATTCCTACATTTTTTAAACCATAGAGTCATAAGCTCTTATTTGCACTTAGTGTATATTAGGCTGACTTGTTATCACTTTAGCTGCTTTTCCATTTGAATTTTTAAAAGTTTGGTTCTAGTGGCCTTCATATATGTAACACTAAGTTTTAATTAACATCATAGAGTATAAAACCACAATTCTAGTAATATCTATGCAAGACAACAATAATACATAAATTACATCTTGGACCATGGTAGCATTTTATGTGTATATGTTGAAGAGAAACAGCTGTAGAACTTTTAACATAGCAATGTAACAAAATAGAATTTTTACAGTTTAATTTTTTTCCCAACCTCATTGGAAAAATCCTGGGAGAAGCTGACAAGTAAAAAACACTTGGATGATCTTGTATACTTCCATCTAACAGAGATCTAGAACTTTTGGTAAAAAAAAAATAATTGATAACTTCATTCATCAAGAGTTTTTAAAAGTTTTGTTTGGGCCTCACACTGTGTTTTCTTTGACAAGCTAATTTTAGCATTAATAGGACCTTAAGATGTCATCAAATAAATAAATAAATAAAGAGAACTGTAGTTCTCTTGATGGTTTTCAAGTCTAATCATACTTCAGGGAAGCTTAAGGTTTTTTGCCGAAAAAGACTCCTGTCATGAAGTGTGAGGGCTGAAGGATCACTTGAAACAGGGAAGCAAGTGTCTAAGGTCTATGGAGGAAAGATTTATTGCAGGCAGAAGGTCATGGGATCAGTGTCACTCTTCTAAATCCGTACTTGCTCCAGTAGCATTCCTCCTCAAGTTCTCTTCATCCGGGAACACTAAAAAGACTGAGTGTCTTGGCTACTTTCAATACCTAGAGGACCACTGAAAAATTATTTTGAAAACTGACCCTACAAGTGGTACACTGGTATTCAAACCTAAATTAAGTTTAATAATACTGTTCACAAGTCTGTTTGCATGTGTTTTATATAACTGTGAATAACATTTTCTTATCTTCTATCAGTATCTAAACATCTTTTCTCTTGCATTATGGGCTTTTATATTTCCTTCTCTATGGTTCCAACCTTAATCACAGTTTATGACAAAAAGCTGTTGTTTTTCTTCCTTCTTATGGGTTCTTTTAAAGTTCATTTATCCCCTTCTCCCTTTCCTTGGCATTATACTGGTATGTGTGGAAACTCGCCACATAATATGGTTGTCCTCTTGTGCAGTCCTCCCCATTCAACCAAATCAAACCTAAGCCCCCCTTTTAACCCTGCTGTCTCCCTCCTTTGCTCTACAGCAATGTTAACTCCCAGTACCTGCAGTATAGTTGAAAGGAAGTACATGAAGGCTACAACTTTTATAGGAAAAGGCTTACTCTAGATTATACACTTGCTAAAAAAGAAAGCCTTCAGTCTCTAGAAACTAAATTACTCCAAAATCGCAGTAGCAATTTTCCCCCCACCCATGCTCTTGCACAATTACCAACCATATCCAACATGAAAGGGTGGGTGGGGTTAGAACTGATTATTGCAAAATTCCCATGAAAAATAATTCATATGAAAGTACCCAGTCTTGAAGCAGCAGATGAAAAGTATTCATTCCGGATAGGTCCTTCAGGTTTTTTTCTTGTTTTGTTTTGGTTTGTTTTTTTTTCTCCTTAAATTGCCCTTGTGGTCGCAGCTTGGAACTTGTGTTAAAAAACTGAGAACTTAACTTTTGCAGCTTCACTTTTACATTACAGGAGCAGATATTGTTATAAACACAGTTGCCCTCTAACTGAGGGGTTACTGAGCCCAGTAAAAAAGTGCAGCGAGTACAGAGACACAATAAATTCCAAATGCATTACTTCTTTCCTTCTCGCTTCCAAATACAAAACATTCAGCTGCATCGGATTCTTTGATTTTTGATAACAGGGCTCGGTTTCTAAATGTAATGTGCCCCAGGTTACTTTGTAAATTTTCTTGGCCTGTGATCAGGAGCACACCTGACAGATGCAGACTACCTCTCCTGTCACCTTCATGTAATCCTTCATGTTTTGTATCAAAGAATTCCTCCAGCAGTTGAAAGCAAATTTATCCTCAAAGGTATTTATGACAAATACAATAATTCATTTTAATGCAAGGACTGTTTAATCCACCAACCTATTAAGTACAGTATACCTCCAGCAAACAACCATTACGTCTCATTACCATATTGCACTTAAAAATACAATTAATCCTTTAATAGGAATCTAAAATACATAGTTTCCTCTATGCAGCACCTCTGCCGATAGTAATCTGCAGAAAGTGGTATCCAAAAGTTAATTAAGAGCAAAGTGTTCTTACATAGTAGGCTTCCTGTTCAGACACACAATGGCTTGATGTTATTGGTGCTTTCCCTGATTAAAAGGATTTACAATACATAGTTTTGGGGAAGAAGCTCTATAATTGCTGCTAATTGCCTTCATTTTTTGACGGTTGGATATATTTCACATGGATCTTGTTTAACTGTGCTATATATTTTCCAAGCATATATATTAAACTTTTCCTTTTATTAATTTAGAAACTAACTACAAGTTTCTTTTCTTCCTTACTGATTACTCCCCAAACTATTTTGGTAAAGTGTTTTTCCATAACCAATGATAATTATACTTAAATAGAGAATAAAAATAGCTTTTTGATTAAATCTGCAGGCTTATGGCTCTGAAAATATGGTCTCTCTTCTCATTTGCACAAATGATTTGCTGTGTCATTGAGCAAGCCAGGGAAGATCACAGCTGCTTTTCTCCCTGCCTTTCACTGGAGATAGTTTTCTTTTTAAAACATCTTTTTCTGTCTGCCTAGTTAGAGCTAATCAAGAATAATGACAAAAATGTTGTTAGAAAATTAATATTGCAAATAATACAAATATTGAAACAATCACATGACTTATTACAAATTCTTTGTAGGATATTTTGTTTTCTTGAAGTATCTTCAAGTCAACATATTCTGCCTTCTTGAAGTAGACAACACCATTTTGTCCCAGCTCAGTTTTCATTTACAGCTGAGCTGCCTCACACTTTTTGTCTGTGTTTTTGACTGGAGTAGAGCAAATATAACAGTTGATACTGAAGAAACTGTTTGTGGAGTGTCCTAAAAGATAAATTTACATACTGGAAGACCTACCTTTTAACCATCACTCTCCCTGATTTGAAGCAGGAACCTAAACTGATGTTTTTCTCATACAAGTAGAGTATACTACTCAGCAAATAAATGGCTATTGAAGATTAAGTTCTCTACTGCTGAAGTTGTTTTACCATGAACATAATGAGCACATGGCGTCAGGACTTGCTGGATTTATATATGTCCTCCTCTGGGAACAAAGTCACCAGCAATATGAGTCTCAAAGGCTTCAGTTGCATAGGAGGGCTACACTAATAAGGAACTCTGTGGTGTCTTGAACTTAGTAGTTGGATTTCAAAATCCCATAGCCTGAAGCAGTTTTGTCAATTATGATAGATGACTCTAGGACTATATTACCAAGCCGTGCACCACAATAGAAAAGGACCTGTGGTATGAAACAATTAGTGCCCGGAACCCAGGGTCCATGTTATATAGATGTTCTTGGGAGGGGAGGGATACTTCAGACAGTCTGTAGTCTGTCTCCTGGACTGGACACCTATTGGTAGCTGGAGGATATTAGGTGTGTTCTTGGAGTGAATATTCCAAATTGGTTTCATTTGAAATAAGTCCAGTCTGTGTGCTCTGAGCCTGCTTTGTGCAATAAGGGGTGGCAGTAGAGACATTGACTCTAAAGCATATTTTGGACCCTATCAAGAAAAAGCAAAAATGTGCTTAATTTCAATGCACACTTTTTCTTTCGTTGTTATTTTCCTAGCAAAATTCTAGAATGCCTTCAGGTTACTTAATCTCTGCTGTCTGTAATACAAAAAGAAATAGCAAAACATGCACAACCTTATCAATTAATGTTCCTAGTAATCTTGAGAATCCAAGGTAGATGGTACTGTAAAAAGGTTATTTCTGCTGTCTATGATTCATAACATCGCAGTACTCATCTGGCTTTGTTTTTGCTACTTTTGAGCCTGAGAAGCCAGCAACATTCAAATGAATTACTTTCTATAAGAACACATCATTTATTGTGAAAACAGTCTGTTAGCAGCAAACATCCTACACTCTGAAAGTTTTTATGGTAAGAACCAGGTCTATATGAAACGTGCGTGGCTGGTTGGTTTAGCTTTTATGTTTTAAAAAGCTGCTCTGAAAACCTTCAATATTTGGCAAGATCTTCCACCATTTACCAGTTTTCAAGACACGTTTATTAAAACATGTTTTCACCTGCTTTGTCAATGCTTTTCATTTTTTAACGCACTTATTACATCTTTGCAGAGACATAGCTTGTACAATTAATTTTAATTCCTTTTCTAAAATGATCAGGAAGTAAAACTTAGACTTTCAAAATGTGTCAAATGGCTGTGTTTAAGTACAGATTTTAACACATGATTAGTAGCTGATTTCCACCAGTTTCACAGAATATGAGGGGATATATATCCAAAACAGTGAGTTGTAGATTCTAGCTGAAGTGAACCTTATTTAACTAAGAATTGGCACAAACATGGTTTGTAGTCCTATACTTTTTTTTTTTATCCTCAACATTAAAAACTCCTCATGTTTAACAAATTTGTTTCCACCTATGCAATGTAATAATACTACTCCACTTTTGATTTTATATAAGGAACACACAGTTACTGATTTAAATGAACATGTTCATGCTAGTTAAGGTATTCAGTTTGATTTCAGTCGTTCCAGCTGAGCTATCTGAGTGAGAATATTTTTCATAAAGGTGTTGATGTGGGAGGTTTTCCCTTTAGCAACTTTACATACAAATGAGACACGTGTGTCTGATGAAAAAATAATAAAAATATAAAGAATTAACCTTATAAATTATTTTGGAACTAAAAATCTCAGGCAGTTATTGTTAAGTATGGATCTATACTATCCAGTAGAAATCACTGACAGGCAAAATATCTATACTCTTCATTAGTTTGCAGTGGAGAAAAAATACTAAAGGAAGAAATGTACGACTTAATAACTTCTTCATAATTATGAACGGTAAAATACAAGTATTTGTAAATGTTGTCATTAAAATCACTAATCCTGCAGACTTCATTTGAACTAGTCTTGTATGTTACATGTCTTTTTATATATTTTATTGTATTTTCAATTTTATTTAACTCCTTAACTCATCTAAGTCCTTGTGATTTAACTCATACCTGAAATTTACCTTCAGTGTAAAAATATAAGGGAAGGAATAAGATCAGGCTCAGGGACTGTCATGCCCTGTGGTAGCATTAACACTGTGTTTGGGAGAGACGGCTTGTCGATTTCTTCATGTGAAGCTCCCTTTCAATCTAAGGGGTTGCATATTCATTCCCCTACCACAGTATTAAGTGAGATTTGTAGTCTCAAATTCATAAACAATAATGCAGGATACATAGATGATTTTCTCTCTTTTTTCCTGACACAAAAGGAAATACGTACAATGAAAAGGGAAAGGGCATAATTTCTCTATTTTTGGTTGTGAAGAAGTAGGGCTAAAAACCATTTGTAAGATTAAAAGTGTTGTTTCATAATCATATTTGGCCTGAGGTGCTCTTAAAAAGTACCCTAAAATGAGTCACAGAGACATCTAAACTTGCCATTTACCAGCGGATAATCAAGTAGAGTTTGTTTTAAATATGGCTGCATAACTTCTGCTTATTTTTAGGTTATTTTATAGTGCTTTGAAACCATGTCAGATGAGTCTGATGGTGAGAAGGAAGAGATATGATTCATACATTTCTCAGTCAAAACTGAGATTTTTCCCCCCATAAGTCTGCATAACAAGTGTTTAGAATGATCCAGAACAAGAAGAAGCAGTAAAAGCATTTCACTGTGGGAAGTCTGCTGTATAGGACCCAAGTTCTACAGTGATATTGCAGTATAGTAAGGCTTACAAATGCACAAAGACTTGCCTTTTGGAGTGGATTTATCTTGGTGTGTGTTGGTGGTGAAGGTCCAGGAGTTAATTCATGTCCAGATACTGATATTGACAGAAAGTCACAAAATAAAAGAGAAAAATTCTTCCTCAGTTCAATTCTTTAGAAAGAACAGTGTCATCCTTGTATCATTGTATTGGGTTTACATGGCAAGGTTTTGGTGGCGGGGGGGCTACAGCAGTGGCTTTTGTGAGGAGCTGCTAAAGCTACCCCTATGTTGCACAAAGCCTATACTGGCCAGCTCCAAGGTGGACCCACCGATGGCCAAGGCTGACCCCCTCAGCAACAGTGGTAGGGCCTCTGAGATAGCACACTTAAGAAGGGGGAACAAAAAAACCTGCACAACTGCAGCCAGAGAGAGGAACAACTCTGCAGACACTAAGGTCAGTAAAGGAGGAGGGGGAGGAGGTTCTCCACGAGCTGGAGCAGAGATTCCCCTGTAGCCCTTGGTGAAGACCATGGTGAGGCAGGCTGTCACCCTGCAGCCCATGGAGGTTAACAGTGGAGCAGATATCCACCTGCAGCCCATGGAGAACTCCACGCTGGAGCAGGTAAATGCCTGAAGGAGGCTGTGACCCCATGGGAAGTCGGTGCTGGAGCAGGTTTGCTGGCAGGACCTGTGACTCTACTGGGGACCCAGGCTGGAGCAGTCTTTCCCTGAAGGACTGCATCCCATGCTGGAGCAGTTAGTGAAGAACTGTAACCTGTGGGAACAACCTATGTTGGAGAAGTTTGTCGAGGACACTGGAGCAGAGGAAGAGTGTGAGGAGTCATCTCTCTGAAGAGGAAGGAGCAGCGGAGACAAGCTGTGATGAACGATATTCACAACCCCCATTCCCTGTCCCCCTTCACCACTGCAGGGGAGGAGGTAGAGAAAATCAGGAGTAAAGTTAAGCCTGGGAAGAAGGGAGGGGTAGGGGAAAGTGTTTTAAGACTTGGTTTTATTTCTCATTACCCTACTCCGATCTGATTGGTAATAAATTAAGCTAATTTCCCCATGTCGAGTAGAGGTGAGGGTAGAGCAGAGTAGAGGGGGAGGATAACCTCTCTCAATCTGCTGGCCACGCTCCTTTTAATGCACCCCACGATACCGTTGGCCTTCTTGGCCACAAGGGCACAGTGCTGGCTCATTGTCAACCTGCTGCCTACCAGTACTCCCAGGTCCTTCTCAGCAGAGCTGCTTTCCAGCAGGTCAACCCCCAACCTAACCCGTTCTGGTGCATGGGATCGTTCTTTCCCAGGTGCAGGACCTTGCAGTTGCTCTTGTTGAATTTCATGAGGTTCCCTTTGTCCCAGCTCTCCAGCCTGTCCAGGTCTCGCTGGATGGCAGCACAGCTTTCTGGTGTATCAGCCACTCCTCCCAGATTTATATTATCAGCAAACTTGCTGAGGGTGCACTTTATCCCATCATCCAGGTCATCAATGAATATGTTGAACAGGACTGGACCCAGCACAGACCCCTGGGGAACACCACTAGTGACAGGCCTCCATCCAGACTCTGCACCATCGATCATGACCCTCTGAGCTCTGCCATTCAGCCAGTTCTCAATCCACCTCTCTGCCCACTCATCTAACCCACACTTCCTGAGCTTACCTATGAGGAGGCTATGGGAGACACTGCCGAACGCCTTACTGAAGTCGAGGTAAACAACATCCACTGCTCTCCCTTCATCCACCCAGCCAGTCACACCATCATAAAAGGCTGTCAGGTTGGTTACGCATGATCTCCCCTTGGTGAATCCAAGTCAAAGACTGTAGGAACAAGGGAATACTCTGTAAAGATTCAGAGGCAGTCTTGTTTGGTGAGGAGTATAGCATATGAGACAGAAGAAGAAATGAGAAAATCTCTGGGTCATGGAACTTGTTCCAAAGCACTTTGTCACAAAAACAAGGAAATGAACAGTGGAAGTTTGGGGCAAGCCAGATCGGTCTCATTGGATACTGAAGTGGTGAAGAGCAGCAGTACTTAGACAAAGGTAATTTTCCTGTTTAAATGGAAATAGGTCTGACAGAGACAATACTGCTGTTCACCCAGATATTCCCCATTATGATTTTTTTAGTTCATTGTTCTTACTATAGAGTTTTGCATTTGCCCTTATTGGTTTACATGTGGCTTTTTTCCTCCTACTCTACAAGATCATTTCAAATTCTAATCCTGTCCTCCAATGTCTTTGCATCTGTCCCAGTTCAGTGTCATCTGTAGATTTAATAGGCTTACTCTCTGTGCTATCATCCAACATTGTAATGAAAATATTGAATCATATTAAATTAAAGACAGGCTCCTGAAGAGCCCAATTTGATAAATCTCTCCAGTTTGACAGTGAGCCACTGATAATTATTCTCTGTGTGGTTTTCCAACCAGTTATACTCAACAAACAGCAGTAACATCCAGTTTATATTTCCATGGCTTACTTACAAAAATGTCATGTGCAACAATGTCAAAAGCCTTACTAAAGTCACTATCTGTGACATACTTCCCCTCATCCACAAGTCCTGTTAACTTTTCATACAAAGAAATTAGATTAGTTTGACATGATTTGCTCTTAATGAAACTGTGTAGGCTGCTTTTCATTCTGATTTTTAAGGCACGTAGAAGTGTTTTATCATTTCTTCTTGCTGTTTTCCAGAAGTCAGAGTTTTACATCACCTTTGTTTATTTAATTTTGACAAGTTTGCTGACAAAGTTTATGTTAATATGGCTGAGAATAAGGCTTGCCTTCCTCCAGTGCTACTCAAAATAGAAATAATACCTTTATCCAGAAGAGATTTCTCATGCGCATTTGTAGATCTGTCTATGCTGGTTTTGTTGGCATCCAGCTAATTTTCTTCATAGTACCTAGTACAGGGCTGTGTTTTGGATTTGTGCTGGAAACAGTGTTGACAATGCAGGGATATGTTTGTTACTGCTGAGCAGGGCTTACACAGGGTCAAAGCTTTTCTGCTTCTCACCCCACCCCACCAGCAAGCAGGCTGGAGGGGCGCAAGAAGCTGGGAGGGGGCACAGCTGGGACAGCTGACCCCAACTGACCAAAGGGATATTCCATACCATATGATGTCATTCTTAGCATGAAAAGCTGAGTTTAGAGTGATGGCATTTGTCTTCCCAAGTACCTGTTGCATGTACTGGAGCCCTGCTGTCCTGGAGATGGCTGAACACCTGCCTGCCCATGGGAAGTTCTGAATGAATTCCTTGGTTTGCTTTGCTTGTGTGCCCGGCTTGTGCTGTACCTGTTAAACTGTCTTTATCTCAACCCATGAATTTCCCAATTTTACCCTTCTGATTCTCTCCCCCACCCCACTGGCAGGGGAGTGAGTGAGCGGCTGTGTGGGGCTTAGTTGCCAGCTGGGATTAAACCAGTGTCCTCTCACTATTTTCACGTTTCCCACCATCTAGTTCCTTCTCTATTTTGTCTTTCTGAAAGTTCAAGGTTATCAGAATGAAAGCATATTTCTCTGTCCACCTTGCAAAAGTTCTTGAATGCTTTTGATGATTTTCACACCCTTTATTTTCACAGATGGGACCATTATCAGAGCAAAAAGAAAGCTATGTCCCTCCTTGCTTTTCTAGGTGGTTAGGTTTTTTTTTCCCTCTTTCATCCAGAAAACAGATGCTTTGGACAGGTTGGTGTGTTTCAGTTCAAAGAGTTTTTTTGTTTGTCTTATGTGGGGACAAGATGGTTTATAGGACAGAATCAATATTACCACTAGAGCAAAATGTGTAAATTGCACAGTCCTTTCCTCTCAACTTGTGTGACGTTAGAATCCATTATCTGTACTGGGTTTTCAACAGCTCGCTTAAGTGGTCCCACTAAAGAGCAAAAGAGTAGTAACCTCTCTCCCCTGGAACCTTTGAAAGACATTAATTTACCAGTAGTCGGTATTAGTTATCTAGAGAAAAATAGATGGTGTACATAGCTATGAAACTTGTATGACTATGTTTTAGCTTTGTTTTTCTCATGCTGCTAAAATATCTGATTCCTGGCAAGGGCAACTACAGTTTTGGAAACAGGCTATTGCAAAGGAGACACAGTCTATGTCCTGTTATAAAACTCACCTTCTCTTCTTGCTTGATTTATTTCAGAAAGCAAAAATTGGAATTCTGGAAAATTATAGTTGAAATTAACATTGATATTAATAAATATTAAGATATTCTATTGTACAGAGAATAGAAACAATTGCAACATGTGCTTAAAGTACTTAGTAGGTATTTTGCCAAAAAGACTACTGAAGACAGAAGCAGGAAATTGGTTTTCTTAATATTGGTGGAGGCTGCACAGTTTAGAGTATACACGTGGTGAACCATGATCAAGTTAAGAGAGAGAAATAAATCACCTCCCAATCATCTTAGCAGCTGTATCTAAGTTTCAGTGATGTTTAAACAACAATATTTCAACTTGCAGTTGAAAGTTAAGTGTATGGGATAGTTAAGTTTATGCATTTGGACATTCAGGCAGGTATGTGTCAGAAACATAAATGTTCCCCCCCTCCCCATATTGGATCATGATTAATCCTGTGACCATTTGCAAATAGTTGTTTATACTGAGAGTAGTGCATACCACTGGGAAATGTGGTAACATAGCCTAGCATACATTTATCTTTGCCTTCTGAAGTAGGTGGAATGACATAAGAAAATTTATTTCTTACAGCATAACATACAAAAAGCTTACAAACTGTAAGATGTATTTTTCCCAAGAAATCTGTGCATATGAAATACACAGTCCAATTCAAGACAAATAAATTTATGTTGCTTATTCATAGGCACGCTGCCATTGTATACATCATAGTAACATGATAATAGTATGAAAATGTAATTTTATTGTGATAATTTTACTATTAATTCTTAAAAACTTGTTTTGTTTTCAGATCTGCTAGGCTGTGTGCAATCCATTCATGTTTCTACGTGTTGATATTCTAATTACCAGAAGCTGCACATTAAGAGACTTACATTGTACAAAGACAATATGTTATTACGTTGTCATATTAGTGCAGGCTGAACTATTAACTGAGATGCCAAAAGATACCTTTGCTCATGTTATCTCACATTCAGTTATGAATACTTTAAACAAGCAGCTACAAGTTTTGTTCGCTTCACCTTCCATGTCTTCCCCCAAAATGTGAAAAATACCCAATAAAAGTATCCAGTTTTATCCCAAATCTCCCTCTATTCAGACAACAAACGAATAAATACATTTAAAAAAACCAAAACCCCTCTCCCCCTCAGAACCAACAACAGTCAACAACAAAGAAACAAACACATGTTTACAACCTTCAAGAAATAAAAAATCCCAACACTATAGTCAATGAACGATAAGAATAATTTTTAAAGCTACTGTTACAGGTATATTGCATTTTCTTATATGACAGTATCCATTCACTGTTTCTTCCATTTTGGAAATTCTGATGATATTGGTGCTGCTTTCTGGGAATAGGAATGGCTGGAGACTATGGCCATCTCTATATTAACAAATATTCATCATTAAACTAACATCAGATATAAGGTTTCTTGTGAAGGTGTAAATATTTTTGATATATTTTGGTTCATGGCCATGGAGAACTCTGCCTGGAGTCTGCAGTCAGTGTGAGCATTATCAGTAGTTTTCATGGATGACAATATTATTAAAGCCCATCAATCTCCGTTGCAGCTGGCTAACTTAACTGGAACTCCTGACTCTTCTCAGTCATCAGCTACATCTGTATTGGCTCCAAAAAAAGGAGCCAATAAGAGATACATCTAAACAGAGAAACTGGTGAGACTTTGGAGACCATAACACTACTCATCTGTTTCCATTTAGTTTTAACTTTCAACAAAGAGTGGCATGTCAACATAAAATAATTTCAAGTAGCTCTCTGAATTGCTAGTGGTTATGCACTCACCAGCACTTATTCTTTGCCCATTTCTGAAGGCAAGTCTCAGTAGCTATACTCACTCCTTATGTAAATAGTGTCTTTATTGTGCATTGGCAGAGCATATATTTTTTTACAAAAAAGGTATGAACTGTCAGCAGCACAGGAATACATGATGGGCATCAGAAACAATAGTTCTCAAACCAGAATCTCATGTCTGTGCAAACACAAAAAATGGTAGTTCTCCCTAAGGAGAAATCATGGAATGCACCAGAGCTATAGCATTAAGCAACAGTTAAGAAGCTTCCTAAACTTTATTATTGTTTCTGTGGACGCATGCTCCACAGCAACCTGTAGAACTCAGAAGAAAAATACCTACGGTGGTATCGACAACTGGAGTTCAATAAATTCCGTTGTCAAACTGAATCATCATCCCTTGTGCTGGGCCCAGAAACTGACAAAAACAGCTCTGTGTAAGCACAGATGCATATAATGCCCAGATATTGATGCTGTTTATAAATACCGCATAACAGTGTAGGATTTTTTGTTTATTTACTTGAAAGCAGACCAAACACTTGAAGAGCCTGAAAGGGAGAAAAAAAAAAAATATATATATATATAAAAGCAGTGAAAACCAAATTGCTTCCATAACATACTACAGATTTCTCGATCCAAAATTAGGTTTGTGCCAGGACACATTACACCTTACTATGGTGACAGAGCCAATGTCACATCAAACTGCCTCAGCAGAGCACAAATGGTTCTTCACAGTAGAATGGCAAATACTGCCTAGTTGCAATTACAATCTTCACAGGATCTTGTGAACATCATAAAACTCAATGTTCCTGTAGAAATTCTTTGCCCCAAAATAACGAAGAATATTCTGTGACCTTTTTATGACTTTAGGAAAGGAATAGGCAGGCTATATTGATAGATTTAAGACCATGTTGGAGACCTCTCAGGACCTTGTATTTCAGATTAAGGTGCTCTTACAAATGAAGTGAAAGTATTTATCTGCACAGATATCAGATTCATGTAACAGCACATAAATCTTTTTATTTTAACTGTAGTGGTGGAAAATCTGAGTACCTTTGAAACAGTAAATGAAATGTATCAGAGTACTATGTGCATGTACTGAGGGAGAAATAAGAGCTGTTTTTTAACGTCCTGCTTCAGAAGGCAACGACTCTTGGTGACTTAAAATTTGAATGCCTTGAAGCCAGTTGTCTGTTCCTCTAGAAAGGAGCAGGAATATAACCCTTATGTTCCAATATTTTGTCCTCAGAAGAATACTCATCCAGGAAGTTAAATGAGCATCACAAAATAGTTCAGGCCAGTCACTTATGCAGTTTATGATCAAGCAATTTCAGTAAAAGAAAACAGAAAATGTCTACATTTATTTAGCTCCTTATATGCATGCCTAGAATTGGTGTATTAATCATTACATTTCACAACTGCTATATATTGGTGAGGATATATTTTTTCAGAGGCATGTATTATATTCCTTTTTTTTAGCTCTGAATTAATATTTGCCAAAGGAAGAAAATGACCACAACTTTAAAGCGTATTTTATCTCTCCTATAATTTTTATTGTAGTTTATTTGAGGTTTTCAAAACACCATGGCAGTAGGTGTTTCTACAGACACTTGTGGGTCAGTGGTCCCTCAACTTAGAATAATCCTAAGGCTTTGGAGGCAACCAGTCAGCTCTAAAAGAAGTATTACTATTTGAAAAAAAATGGGAAGTTTAATTGGAATTTTTTATATAGCAAAAGATCTTAGACTATGAAAATAAAAATTGTTGCTATTGTTACTAGTATTATTACTGCTGTGAAATAATCAATGAGAAAATATAATGGTTTTGTGTAGAAACTAATAGGTATTTAAAACTCTGAACTTAGTTTCTGTTTTAGTCCATTTTATTCTGGCACACGCTTATTTTATCCCATAAAATTATTCTGGAAGTATGTGTTGCAGAAAATGAGATAAACAATGCATAAATGAAAAGGTAAAATATTGCTTTGAGATTCCTAAGGCGGCCGTTCAATATTAGAAAGAGAAAGTATGTATTAGAGGTAGGCCCTTTTTTTGTTTTTTTTTCAGACTTTTATGCTACTGTTTTTTAAGGTGGGAGTGGAAACAGAGGAAGTTAGGATAAAGAGAAAATATTATTGAATGTAGAAAATAAGTGAGCTTGAAAGGGTTGTGGAAATCAGTAGCATACAAAATACACCTAAGAAATACTGTGACCCCTCAGGATTCATTTTCTGTGGCCTGAAAATCCACACCTGGGACCAGAATTTCATATATCTCAGCCCAGCTAAAACAGCTTTTTTGACCTGCTGTTCTTGAAAATGAGACCTCAGACAAGATGCTGGTTGTTAATCACTGTCCTTACCCTTGGAATATTAATAAAAGGCAATGGAGGGAGGAGTAGGAGGGAGAGAGAGGGGAAGGAAGAAATGGAGAACACCTGTGCATTATAGTCTAATAAAAAAAAGAAAACATTATTTAATAGATTTCTCACAACAAGTACTGGAAACAGCAATGCAATTGATTTACTCTAGCAAATGAACCTTATTTTAGTTGAAAACAAACAACACAGGGAATCTAAAATATGTGTGTATTTCATATAAGAAAAAATAAACAACAATCCTAGTCCCCAAATAGTTCAATGATCTATGTTTTAGCATTGAGTTTACAAAGTCAAAAACCAGAATGTCCACAAATACCAAATTAAGGTTCCTTCTTGAATCCTAGATTCAATTAGTTTTACGAGAAAAGAATGTTGAGTGACTAATATTTTCATGTGCAAAAATGAAAAGTATTTTTCTTTAATTTGTTTTCAAAATAGATTGCTTTTGTAGCGTATATACATAAGTTATACTTAAAAAAAATCCCTGAAGGTTCATTTACAAAAAAATACCTTTTTCCAAATTATTTCCAAATTCTAAATTCAGAAATAAAAAATGAAAGAAATCCATCATGATATTGTACTAGAAAAGAAGAAGATACACAGAAAGTTCAAGAACATAAATCAACCACTGTATCCTAATATTTGCTAGCTATTTTGGTGCATCAAATAACCTCATTCTATCTGGGCTGGCCATGTGAACCTGTTCTCCCACAGAACTTGCTCAAGATTAACACAGGGGAGAACTGATGATGTAATATAATTTAACAAGAAATGAACAAAAATGAACAAAAAACCAACAGACATAATGAGTCACGTATAATTTTAGTCAGGAGTTCAGAAAAATTTTTACCCACCTTCAGTAATTCATGAACTTTCTATAACAGACCTGTTGGTCTGTTTGCTACCGAATTTCCAGTGTTTCTGTAGCTGCTGTACCAAAGTTGTAAATAGAAATTTAAAATGCAGATTTTATCCATAATGCGTCATGCTTTCTTTCCTTTCTAGAAGACCCCCCATAAAAAGGTCTGTGCTCATCAGAAGGTGTACTTTGAGCTTAGGCAGCAGCAACAGCTCTAGGCTTCGCTCTTGTTTGGCTTCTTTGAATATAGGATCAAATCTTAAGGGGACTCTAAATTTGTTATAGTCCTTCATAGACAGTGTTGCTGTGTATGGTAGTTTTGTTGTGGGTTTTCATCAACATTGCAGTGCACAGAAGAAGAAAGAATTTCAGTTGTAGCATGACAGACATTAAAATATTTGCACAAATGGTAGCATTTAGGGAGTAAGAAAAACCAAAGTTAATGTCATATTACATACTGATCCATTGAGATCACAGAAGGGTACAAAGGAAAAGAAAAAAAAACATTAAGCACGTCTACCTTTTCAAGGGACAATCTGCCCTTTGAAGTACCACCACTTACACTGTTCTCTGAACTGCATAACTCTCTAACTGCAAGTTCGTTCACCTCTGAAGGCAAACTGTAACAGTCAAAGTTCTTTGGCAAAAAAGAAAAGAAAATTTAAAGGATATGCTTAATGTTTAGCTAGAAATAGAGAAGCAGAAATCATTTTAGTACCAGTTCTTCTATATTCTGGATGGGAGACAATCACCCAATCTACCCAAGTTCCTCATCTTCAAGTAGCTGTTCCTTGAGTAGACATTAACTTTTTGGTTTGAATCAGCAAAGTGCTTTTGAGAAAAGTTTCCCGGTCCTTCCCAGCTAACATGTATTGATTCAGATCCCATAGCCATCTCGGAATATACAACCTGGTTTGCTTTCAGATGCAAAAGAAAAAAAACCACCAGAAAAATTTACCCTGTGAACACCCCAAACGCACTCCAGCTGCCATTGGGAGTACAGTCCATGGCAACAAACTAGAGCTAGTCTGACGTAAACCCCTCCAAAATGTGCATGGTGTGGACACTGGCTTTCATGAGCCCTACAGGCCTCATCCCATTGTGGTGTACCTCTCCCAGATGTAGTACACGCAGTCTCCTTCTTTCTCCCTCTTTCTCTTGCACGAGCTCCAGCTACAATCATAGGTAATCAAGTGACATTCATGTCCAACTCTTTCCACTTGTCTTCTCTGGCAGCCTTTTTTCATTTCCTCAGTTTCTGTTTTAAAAGCCAGCTTCTCCAATGGACATTGACTCTGCTCAGTTCCTCACCTTTTAGTGAAACTGGTTGATAGATGTTTGCCTCTCTTGTGATTTTTACTATAAAAAACTTCATAACCTTTGTTTTAATATTAGTCATACAAACTGAAAACATAAATAACAAGTTAATAATGACGACTTTAAAAATAAGAACAAGTCCTGCACTCATTTTAGTTTTAGTAGTTTTTCCTTATTTTTCCCCTCCTTTGGGAAAAGTGAAGTGGAAAAGAGAGGAAAAAAAGAAATAATACGGGCAGGAAAAGTACTTTCACTCTTTCTGCATGTGTATATCACTTTCTTACAGGAAAATCAAAAGAAATATAAGAAAGGGAAAGTGGTTAAAATGCATTATTTCTTTTAAAGTTTACCTAAGAGTAGAAAAGACATTAATGTTTGGATACAGACCTGAAAATAAATTTTTTAAAAAGCCATTTCAAAATAGTCATCTTTTGGGTCTTTTTCTTTTTTTTTTTTTTTTTTTAATTATTTTTAAGCTAAATATAAACCAAACTAATGTGTTCTCTTTACATGTTTGACAAATCCTTTATTCAGTGAACAAAATGAAAGAAATGTGAACTGTTTTGGGTTTTTTCTTTTCTCTTTTTGTCTTTTTCCTGCCTAGAAAAACAATACATGCTTCAGGTAACCCAAATTATTTGGCTCTCTTTGGTGATGGGGTTTGGTAGATCAATTATCGGTGATTCAGGTTCACAGTGCATAGTGCACAAGACATAACTGGATTCAAGTTACAAGTTAACCTTTTCTCAGATGGATTTTGGTACCTGTAAACTTTTCCATCAGAAAACAAAAGGAAATATTCTGTGCTATGGCTGTTGAAAATGCTTTATAGTTTGAAAGATCAACAAGTTTGCACAAATCCAAATACACAGCTTATAAATGCTTCTGCAGACTGTGGTGAAAGTCAGAGCCCTTTGTTTGGCCTTGAGTTGAAGCCAAACCCACAAGCTCTTCATACACTTCAAATTCTGTTGTTATTCTAGAAAGGAGAAAAAAAAGCATTTGAGCTGTAAATGTGCAATCAATAGTTTTGTCTGTCACTGGGAAGAACTAGAGTGATATTTCTGCTACGTCCTTGAACTGGAATGCTATGTCATCAGGTGCATCTGTTACTCTTCATTGGATAGTCATTTGGCTTAAGATCAAATTGACAAACTTCTGAATCGATTCAGGACACCTTTTAAGTCTTGTAGCACCTATGCCTGGTTTTACAAATCCCCATATGTGAAGAAGAAGCCTTCATGCTTTTGCTACCTTCATGTTTTGAATGAATTTAATGTCTTACCTGTTTATTTGCCTCCATTTATGATTAATCATTGGCCTTTTGAATGTCTTCTTTTTGATGGTATTTGAAAGCTGAAGAGACATGTACATTTCTAATGGACATATTCTTGTTCCCTGAGAAAGCTGAAATACTTAGCATCTCTGTGATTTTGCTTCATGTTGACTTTCACAATATTTACCTCAAGTATGTGATATCACCTTTTAAAATAAAAGATTTCTCCATTTAACTGCTGAAAAGTGAGACATGCTTGAGTTTTGTCATGCTTAATGTACAAATACAAAGTAGTATGCATGGGAGTAGATGAGTTCTTTGACACCACAGGACTTGAGGCTATCAAATGGAAACCAGGTGGGTTTCCCTTTGAAAATGAGGGTTCTTGAGAAAACCTGTAAATGAAACAGCAGCAGACAGAGAAAAAGAGCCCATAAAAAAAACATAGAAGAGATTAAAACCAGCAATAAATTAAAGTATGTTTTCTGCCCTTTATAATGCTGTTGGCTCAGAGAAATGAGTGAATGAACAAATAAATATATCTTGATCTTTGCCTGGTCTCTATATTCTGACCTCAGTTTTCCAGATGCAAGTATAGAGGCGACAAAACACTCATTTCTCCCTTCTCACTCCCAAGGGATATTGTTTCAACCGTACCTGCAAGTGAAGAGCTATGATCTCTTTGTATTTTCATGAAAAAGCCTCTGACTGGACAGCATGTGCAGATTCATGTTCTGGATTGCACTCAAGCCCAATATTTTAAAAGTTATTTTATAAACATATTAGTGAAAGAATCGATTGAAGGTCTGAAAAGCAAAGTTCCCAAAGTGGGAATCTCCAGTACTCAGTCAGTAGATTTCTCCTTTGGCTGTGGCTACCCTTGCAGGTAATGGTTTCAGTGGTACTTGCAACAGTGTGGACCCTGATCTCAAAAAAAATGAAAATAACAATTTTACACGCACATTAAATAAATATCGTATCGATACCAGCTCGTATTTGTCATCTAACTTTCACTGTCTTAATACCATCATTTAAAAAAATAAAAGTACAAATTTACAGCTGAAACACAATATGTAGTAGTATGTTCTGCTAGGACAGTTAAAAAATCCACAAGGCTGAACCATTTGAGTATTCCATGTAACAATTTTAAGAAAAGTAGAAAAGTGTCATTATGTGGAACAGTTAATGACCCTCATTTCAAACAGACTAAGTAATCAAAGTTATCTTTCAGAAGCAGGAATAATTTTTTTTTTCTTTAAACTTCTGCTGATAAGATTTTTATTAATTGTTTCAAACTTAGAAGCTTCTAAAAGAATTATTGCCACACACACACACTTTGGCAGTATTTTATAGCTGTGTCCACTAAAATGCCTGGAGACCTCTAGTCATGTACATTTTTAAATTAAAATAGTTATTATGAATGAAAATAACTATTATCAGATTAAAAAACCCAAGGATTTAAAAAATCAGATTTTTTTTTGCTTTTAACTTTAAAAATTCAAGAACAGATACTAGCCTCCTGATCAGCCAGTGTGTCTTCCCAAGCCTTTGCTGAACACAAACTTTAGAAAAGTACTTTCCAGTAATCTGGATATTTGGACTATGACTCAAGATATAATCACTATGGTACAAACTTAAACAATAAAAGGTATAGATATTACAATAACGCTTGTTGATAATTGGTAACATAGACTAATTAAAGTAACGTGCATTTCTTTCTTTGCTGTTATATATTCCTTCAGAAATTATATAAATAAATGTTATCTTTTCCCTTGTAACTGCTTTGTCAAATAATTTTATTCCTTCTGTGGGAAGATTTGGAAATGGTTATGCATCCTTCAACCTTTATGTGACCCCAGCTAGTGTGGTTTGAATGTCCCGATCTATGCTGTCTTCAAGACAGTAATCCTACCTGTCTCATGTGGAGGTGATCCTTGTACGCTAGTACCAGGTGACCTGGGTCACAGGTTTGTCCTGAAATAAAGCTATGGCTACCAGTAAAGGAAATCTATCCCCCTCTTTTTGTTTAGTAGTTCCATTAGTAATAAAAATTGCACAACAATTAAAAGCAATGATTGTATCTGCTGTGCTCTGCATGGGTACCTCTTCATGCATTAGTAATACAGGTATTCAATAAAACCCTCATCTGCTTTCAGCTGACAATTGTTTAACTTTTCTTTACACAGAGGCTCATGTTCTTTTTGCAGTATGACAAAGCTTAATGGAGGTGTTGTGAGATGCTGTCATTGAAGATCTTCTTTAATTATAGATGTCCTGCGTGACAAGTTCTTCTTTAGCATGTTTCTTCACTCCAAGAACATCAGTTTAAGTCAGTGATGAAAATGTAGTTGAGAGAAATTCTGTATATTAATATATCCAACCTTGCTCTCCATGAACTTCCCCCTTCCCCTGAAATTCAGCCCCAGCTCACCTGAATCAGAGTATTTAAAGGTGCCATTCATACCAGGTACAACCTGTTGAATCACCTCAGAAATCAAAACTAAGTTCAAACCACCTTCTTACTACCTCCTATGTGCTACAGGAGTAGCTTGGCTACTCTTTCAGTGTTTCTTTTATGAGTCTTCTCTTTTCTGCAGCATACAACATTGTCTTCTGTGGAAAAATAGTGAACCTTGTGTACTCTGAAATCTAAAAATTTCAGTTCAAATATCTGGCAATGCATCTGTCTGTATTTGACTCATTGCAATCCCACTTTTCTTTCAGAGATTCAGAATGTGTTTTTAAAAACAGGTCAAATCTGAAAATCTTTTCTACATTTTTCACACAGCTGTATTCAAATTAACTTAAAAACAACTATGTTTTTGCAGTGCTTGGAAAGTTAAATCTCTAGTGTAAACACACCGAAAAATATTTCAACCATGTTTATTCCAAATGGAAAAGGTTTATTTATTTACCATGTTAGATTCAATAGGTAAAGTGTGAATTAAATGGATTGCACAAATCTGCATTTGTGCCCTACACTGATATAACGTAGGCGATTTTTGTGAAAATGAGGGAATGCTGTCTTAACGAGTAATCATATAAACTGAGTGTGAAAATAGTTCTGAGAGACTATTAGTTTGTCTCTGCCTGTTTGTACCAACAAGGTATCAAATCTACACTGAAAAAGAAGAAATATCCTCTTAAATATGGGTACGACTAGTTCACATGTTAGAAAGGCTGTGTAGGGAATGATGGGAATTAATTACAGATGCAAAAGACGTGCTGGATCACTTTATCACATAACGTAGCTGAACTTACATGTGGTTAGAAACTGATCTGGGTTTGGGAATTGTTTTGGGTTTTGTTTCCATTACTTTGCAGCTTGTAGTGCTGACAGTAAGCTTTGCAGAATGTCATAAAAGGTCAGTGTTGGAATTAGCCCTCAGCCGTAACTGTATCTTAACTATGATGTAGAGGTTACAGAAACATGTAAATACAATTTTTAATGACAATATAATTTTATTACCTCTCTGGCTATTCAGAGTCAAATATATTACCTAGAGATGCTTACACTTTGCACCTTAGAAGTTATACATGATGTATTCACTAAATGTACTGTTATGAAGGTTCTTGTATGCTTATTACATGCCTCAAGACCCAGAGATGTATTGTACTCCTCCTGGATTCTGAAGTCCTCACATCAGTCCAGGTAAAGATTTAAGATTTAAAGCCCCAACCCGGATTATGCCAGATGCTTGAATGATAATGAGACAGAAATCTCTATATGCTGCATCTATAGGATATACATTCTGTTCTTAGCAGTTAGACAGTAAAAAAAACCAACACAACAAAATGAACTTTCAATGCAAATTCATTTTTTATTTAATTTATATGCTTAATTTTCAACACAATTTTGTTTAAGTGCTTGCCAACAAAACACTTGAATAGTAAAAGTTGCAAAGCAGTTACAAAAAAGATTATTCTCATTTACGCAGTTAAGTTCCTAGGAACTAAAGTTCAAGGAAGTATTGAGAAGTAACAGGTATAAAAAGCCCTCATTTTTATTGATCATGTTTGTATAAATAAGGCACAGACTTATATGAAAATAAAGTATTAGGAAATTTAATATAATTGCATAAAATCTGAAATTAATTACCTTAACTGGGGAAAGATTTTTCATTCTCTCGAACAGCAGAGAATATCCTTAGTATAAACCGGTATTGCTCAACTGACTTCAGCAGAGATATAGAAATTTCAAAAACTGATGCTGTGCACTAACATGTTAAAAGACAAGATAACTTTAACAAACATTTGATATGTTTTAGCATAAAACTATTTTAACTTTAGCAGGACGTATTTCATTTTGTCATTAAGACGCAGCTTGAAAGACAGCTTTACTGCCCAATGGCAATTCCAGTAATGGAACATTTTAAATAATGTTTCTCACAAAATGAAAAAGAAAACTGAGGAAAAAGATCAAGCCTTTTGACAGATGAAAAGGCTGTGAGAAAATTTAAATCAGAAATGCTGAGATGTTTGTTCGCAATATTTTTTATTTACACAGCATTTTTCTTCATGCTTGAGCTGAAACACTTTCAAAAAACAGACGTAATATCCTCAGGAACAAGTATATGTGGTCAAGGGCAACTGTTCAATTTTGGGTGGGAATATGGGTAAACTGGAGGAGGTCCAAAGGGCAATTTTTTTACAAGATTCTAAACAGACTTTAGTGCTCATGAGGGTTTTTTTTCTCTTTTGTTTTTTTAAACTGAGGTTATTCCCCCTTTATAAGTGAAATACAGTTTGTAAACTTAAGCTTGGGCCTTAGGTCTTAAGGACTTTATTACTTCTTTGCCCATTCACTCCCTTTTATGCACATCTTATGTCTGAAACCTTTACATTTTGTTCCTCCTCACCAGCAACTTTAGGAAAGAATTACTGCATTTCATCTAAATTATTTTAAACTCTTGTAAGAAGAGGTGAAGGTGTAAATAAGGGCAGAATTGTCATTATAGTGACAAAAGATAGTCACAAATCACTGGCTCATGTGAAAGGCTCACAGCAGAATAAACAGCCAGGTTCAGCTCATTTTCTGTGTTAGCTCTTCCTCAAGATAGTTTAGAGAAAAAATATGCTAGTTTTACCTGATTTGGAAATGAAGTCAGTAGAGGGGTTACCAAATGGGGTATAAATGGGGAGTTATAGACAATAGAGTTTATCAGACCTCTGGATCCATTCTATTTATTAAAATCTCATGCCTTTTCCACAGATAGTTATTTTCTGTCCTGTACTGACAACAGATCTGGGTTTGATCATGAGGTCTAGTTGAGTCCACCCTGCTTAACCAGGTAAAGTTTAAATATTTGATTTAATCAAGTTTTCTAGACTCTGTCTGTAATAAGAGAGGGAAGAGATATATCCCCAGAGGTGAAATCATACCAAACCTAGGTGGAATGTCTAAAACTTGTGCATTTTAGTTGAATTAACAACAGTGAAGGTCATTTCTAACTTTCATAAAGCACCTATACTGATTATATGCATGAATGATCAGGTAACGCTGCAAAAAATTTAAACATTCTTTGATTATTTTAAAGAGAAAATGTGTTGTATTAACTTCTTCAGACCTGTGATTCTCTCCTATTCCTCTTTGCCCCAAATAAAAAGACAGGAGAATGATAACATTTTGTATTTCCCATGAAATATATATAATATACATGAAATTTTGTGTTGTGTTTTGCATTTGAAGAAGCAAGATTAATTAAAATAATTAATTAAAGTTAACTTTTAGTGACATACTTCACAGAATTATGGTTAGTCATAATAATGCTTAATATTCTCTGAGTAAACATTTTTTCTAAGACAAATCTAGTTGAGTCATATTTTTATTCTTCTGGTGAATTAACAAAGTTAAGATCATTTTATTACTTTAACTACATATTTTGAATGTTGGAATAGATTTCAGCTGTAACTTTTATAAAGAATAATTGTAAAAATCTATCCTTTTCACTCTCAATGTGAATTTAGTTTGATAGTTTCATTTTTCACTTCTGCGTGTACTATGCCAATATGTTTGCTTAAAAGAAATATAAATAATCAAGCAACAAACCTCTCTGCTTCTCCTGAGTTTTACAGCAGTGTAGACCCAGTGAACGTAGGAGAGGGATATTTTGGCTCTAAAGAAGTGGAAAAAGTCATTTCTTCATGCATTGCCTCAAGAATTTAAATCTTTTACATTCATTTGGTGTGTTTCAGCAGGAAGTCAGATATCTCTCTGTCCTCTGTATTTCTAATGTTTTGTTGCAAACAGCAACATCCTGATATGCCCTGCCAGTCTTCAGCACAAAGCCCAAACAAACATTGTTTGTTTTTCATATTTTTTGTGTCTGATAGTTACATTAATACCAATGTTTAACTTCAAAGGAAAAAAATGCTATTTTAATAATATTTAATATGGATAATTAGCTTACTTAGCACCACAATACTAGGAAATTTGGTGAGTGATTTGTTTGCATGTGTTGATTACAAATTTAAATATTTTTCCTTGCAGATCAAATACTTTATTAAAGCTAGTCTACATTTTTTCCAAGATTCATTTTTTTTGTTTGATGAGCAATTATTACTTCTAATGTGCTTGCAAAATGTTGTCATTAAATACAGAATGAAAATATTGTATCTGCTTTGATGTAGCATTTGATTCCCCAGCCGAAGAATGTGTTAAACTATATGTACTTAATGCAAGAGAAAAACGTAAATATGGACAAGAAAGAAGGCCTAGCTGTCTAAAATGGAATAAAGAACATGGTTATTTATTTTACATATAAAAACATTAGCACAGATCAGTGTTTAAATAGTTTTGGTCTGCTTTACAGGGAACTGTGTGCAAGAAAGCTTTAATGGTTTAATGATACATCTTTTCCATGAACAACTTTTTTTCCTTGACAACTGTGTTCTGTACATGCATGACAAACTCCAGTGTATGTATTCATGATAAATTGCTTATACACATGAAAACCTAAAGCCTCCTGAAAATTAGGTCAATGTGAACAAACAAATACTGGGTGTTACAGAGAGTGAACCCTCTGACACAGTTCTCTGAACAAGAATGTCTTAATATGGGAAAAACTGCAGATGTCTTCAGTTCCACCTCTGTTTATATTCTTACTCTTTTTCAGTTTTAAAAAGATGGCTAGTAGCTTTTTTTATTTTCCACAGAAGACGCTGACAATGACAGTGTTCTTTTAAATTTAAAAATAGAGGTCTCCTATGGAAAGTTGTTTCCTTTTACATTCTCCTGCAGTCTCTGTTTCTTCTTATGCTCCCCTTCCCTTCCTTTACAACTGTGGGAAGTCTTGGAGCCAATGCTTTCAGTATTTTTATTTCTTCTCAATACAATCAATATTTTTCAGAAATTTGATCCCTCTTGTTTTTTGATTTTTCTTGTACCTTTTCTGCTTCTATTTTATTTCCTTCAGCCAAGAACAGTATGCCTTTCCCCTTATGTTCAGTCAGCCCACTGCAGAGCAGTAGCAGTGGTCCACCAACACCAGTGATTGTCTGAAGACACTGTAAGTTGCTCTCTCACAAAGTTTTCAGTGGAATGAAAGGACTTTTCCCCTAAGAAGACTAAAAAGGCTTTTGACATCGAAACCCTATCTTTCATATGAAGAAGAATGACGGCAGGCCCATTTTAAAAATTGAGAAGACTCAGTGGAAAGCAAAGGGTTTGCAAAGAAATCTTGCTCTGCCCTGTGTCCTCGCAGGACAGGTTCCTGCTTCCAGGCCTGCTTTCACTCAACTCAGTGGCTTTCTGAACTGTGGCAAAGTCTGTATAATTCCTTCTGTCCCTAGGAAACCTCCTTTTCTATCACTCTTGGGAATGTGTTTGCTCCCTTTTCCTCTCAGAGGTATCCTGATCTTTTCTTTGTGCTACACATTCTAAGCTTCTCGTAACTCTCTGCCTTTTCCTTGTCTGGGAGTACAAGTAGCTGCAAAGATAGGCAGGATCAGTCCCTGACATCAAATGCCATCTGACCTAGTTGTTTCCTTTTTTAAGGAGGTGCTAAACTAAGAATAAATTAAACAAACAGGTGCTCTTTCTCACACTTAACTTATAAATACATTAATTATTAGTGGAGGAATGGCTTTAAAATACAGTATGCAACCCATCATGATCACCTCCCATGGGATCTGCCTTGCCATTTGTGTCTTGAGTACTAAGAGAGAAGCAAGGTTTCAGGAACAGCTTGAATAAAAAGGGATCAGGAGTTTAGAAGAAAGGAAGAAATCTGTTAAATAGTTTTTATTTTTTCTTGAGTGAGCCAATATTCCTCACTGCTTCACCTGGTTAAAATATCTCTAATAAATTACTTGCATTATGCTGGAATTATTTTTCACTGTTTGTATGCTACCTTAGAGACAAGGAAGCCTTTTGTTACTATTTTGTTTCAACAAATTGCAACCTGCAGGACAAAGTACTTCAGCTGCTGGGTGTGATGGGATATCTAAATCACATGTCTGTTTATCCTCCTTGACAGACAAAACTTAAAGCCTGACAAGCAGAAAATATTAAAAACTAAAAAGCAAATTTCTATACATTCCTCTTCAGTGTGTGAGTGTGGTTGCTGTGAAGGGGTCCAGAGCCTGGAATTGGAAGTGCCCTGCCTTTGTCTTTGAAGTAAGTGTATCAGAAAATAACAAAGTCCAGCTAGGTTTTATCACAGTCATGATGTCTGGAGTCTGCTTACATAGTGGATGGCTCCTTCCTCCACTCTTGCTTCTGTACAGCAGCTTCAGTGCTTTCTTAGATTCAGCCAACTCCAGCGTCTCCCTTGATGCTCCCCCAGATTGAGCTCTGCTGCCTGCTTCTTCCTGACCTATTCTTTCAAGTCTTCCAGCTCCAACAGTGTGGCAGACCCTGTACCAGACTGTGTCTCTCCACCTTTTTTCCTCCGCCCAGAAATTCCTTCCCCATGGGAACACTCAGTTGTTCCCAAGAAAGAAGCAATCTGCCTCTCCCTCCAGAGGGTCCCTGCTGCCACAGGGCACTATAGCCAGTGCCAGGAATTCATCTTCTTCTTGCTGCCTAGACACAGCATATTTAACAAAATATATGATTTAAGATATTCACAGTGTAAACATAAGCCAAATGGTTCTGCCTTTCATTAGAGATGCATTTATGTAAGGTAGTAGAAAGAGTATTAATTGTAACTGTAAAATCTGGTGCATTTTCCCTGTGCTTCAGCTTAGCTCTTTTCTGTAGTACAGGCCAGAGTTTTCTCTTTTCAGGACATTTTGAAAAGGATTCAGAATTAAGCCTCAAGATTAGTGCATGTAAAACCACATGAAGTGGATGTTGCCAGTTCCCAGGCATACCATACACAGAGTACATCAAGAATAGCAACCAAAGGGATATACAACACTAATTAATAAAGGACATTGTGAACAGTATCTGCACATTATGGATATATTTTAAATAAATGCTATTAAGCTATGTGTGTTCTTCATACACTGCTGGTGTTCAATATTTTAAAGGGCAGAGGTTCAATGTAAGAAGCTGTGGAAGAAATCACAGGTATAATAAAAGGATCAAGTTCTAAATAGGGAGCTGCTAAGATGCAGTTCTGTAAAATTCAGAAGGCAAGAATAAAATCTAAAAATCTGATACAGAAGACACAGGCATGATGTAAGATATGCAAAAAAGGCTCCCATATTACAGTTCCTAAAAGAACACAACTCTTGGTACACACAGTGCTCGCTTGGTTCTGTATAATGAGCAGTAACTACAGTTCTTTCTAAAGTAAATGACAGTGGCACAACAAGAGCAGCCATATCTGAAAATTCAGTATGTGCCTGTTGTTTCCCATGATTTCCATATTCTTTTCCGATTAACTGCTTTCTTTCCTCTGTATGTGAGTAGAACCTACTCTTTGTTCCTAGGCCAATGGCACTGTCAAAACACAAATTGCTTGAGTGTGCTACTCAGAGTGCTCTTTACAAGGGTATGTCTGTGAAGCAACAGATGTGTTCATGTCAAGGTGTGATATGTTCCTGTTAACTCTAAGGAGTGAACGCATACATATACACGGTTTAGTCGTTACTGAATCTTCTGCAGAAGTCTTGTGGTGACCCATGGTATGTAACACGAATGCTAATGCATGCTGAAGTTCGTGCTACTGTTTTACCAGTGTTCTCCACATCAGCTGCTGGTATGTTACACATTAGCAGTGGTATATCTGCATCACATAGTTAATCATAACTAGCTAAAGAGAAGTGGAGAGTCATTCTTGTGATCAGTCAAGTAGCTTCACCTACAACTGTCCTTCATTAGGGTATCTATGGGTTCCTTTCAGTGTGTTAAAAGGGATGGATTCACAGGTTTCTCTCCCTGCTGCCAGTGACAGTGGTATGAAGAAAATATTTTTTTAAAATAACATCTAGATGGAAAAATTGCTATTAAAGCAGACATTTCTGAAGGTGAATAAAAGCATCTGGCAGCAAGTGCATTGCTAGATCTGAAAACTATGAGATGATTTCTAACAAATTGACCGATTTTTGTCCTTTTTCATCTCTTGATTATCCATTAAATATGCTGCTTTGCCAGGATGTATGTCTGGCTGGTCTCACTTCATAGCCTGTACCTGAAGGTTGGTATCGCATGGTCTACATCAATTCAGAAGAAGGAGTCTCAGACAGGAAAATACAGTGCAGGAATTTGTTGTTGGATGCTTGGGAGGATTATCAGCTACCAGCCAAAATACCCTGAGCTCTACATGCAAAGCAGGCAAGCTGCCAACTCATCCCAAAGTGAAAACCAATTCAGCCTATTCTCTTGCTCTGTCTCTACCACTGATAATAGGCTACAATCGAGCATTTGCTAATTGTAAGCAACCACTAAACGATACATCATTACAGATATGATCTAGCTGAATTGATTTGTTCATGATTTATGAATTCATAATAAGTAAATCTCTTAATCATTCTAACCTTCATTGCCCCAGTTTGCATCATGGAGCAGTCTTAAAATATGTGAACTAGATTCCTTTTCTCTGAAATGAGACTGGGAACACGCTCTAGGACCTAACCTACGATTTTCCAGCTGGTAGAAGGCATTTTTTTCCATTAAATTGAACTAGAACTAGCCCAAAGTAACAGCTTAAAATGCATAGGGTGTGGATTTTCAATCCTGTCTCCAGCTGTTTGCTTGAAAGATCTGCTCCTTTTGCACCACAGGACTGCCTAATGGAGGTGTTTCAGGTTCATTTTCATTAGAATAAATTGATTTTCTATCCTTGAAAATTTTATGGATACCATTGCACATCAGCTGTTTTAATATTTCTTCCAAGGCATTATGTCAGGCCCTCTGGTCTGTAATTACTTGGGCTATTTTTATCCCTTTAGAACATTGACACAGCCTTGGTTCTGGTCCTGTTCACCATTTAAGGCTACACTAAACTTGGAAAGAGTATTCTTCAGTCAACTCTATGAAAGCTCCTGTCCAAGCTGCTTGCCTCTGCTTCTGTTGCAGCTGGGTCTCTGAATCCTCAGTCTGGACCAGGCACAGGTTGTTCAGCTATGTTGCAAATATAGAAGAGCTCTGGACTAGACAGAGTCAGTCCAAGAGCTAGCTAAAGACAGAGCTCTGCCTTTTGGTTAGCCAAAAGCCAAAAAATAGCTGGGACAAATGGGGCAATCTGCAAGTATCATATTTATTTAGGGTACAATATGGATGGCTCTGAATGACCTGGGTGCACTGTGTTATAAGAGGGCACATAAATGTAATGATTCCAAATAGAAAGGGAATGGGAAGAAAAGACATAAATCCATGTGAAGCCAGGGTTCGCTAGTTTCACAAACTCACAGAATAGCTTTTATAATAGAAATTAATATTTTCTATTCCTCAGGTTTCTAATACAGGTATACAGGACCCTTAGAAATTCCTTTTACATGCCAACTACTTTGAATTTAAACCTCGTCTCTGAATTTTTCTGCCTCTTCTGGTATTAGCTTAAAGCAGTTCACCCCAAATAATCTGTCATCCTTAGGCCTGACCCTTTCTGTTTACTTAATGTCCCTATCATGAGTGTATCAGGATTTCAAAAGTTTTACCCCATTGCTCTACAAAAACTTCTTGCTGTTAGTGTTTCTTGAGTAGTGGAATCTACCTTATCCATCACCAGTATATTTCCAGGTGTGTTAGGTTACAATGAAGGTTCATCATCTGTTTTCATTTGGCATTTGATTCTTTTGTCTTTTTTTTTTTTCCCCCCACAGATTTAATCTCTGGATATTTTCTAAAGATGCCCTACTAAGAATCAGGAAATTCATTCCATTGCCTTAGTTTTCTTAGAGTAGAATTCTTTTTAATTTACAGAATTTAATCAGTAGCTGCCTAATCCTTCCTTAAATTTATCTGTCATCTCTGGTGTTTTCAGCTTGTACAACTAACAATCGAAAGTTTAATGGTTGATCTTGTCCACATTTTGTACACTCCATTGCTAAACTTGGTTATCAGTTGATTCAGAAAGTAATGTAAATGCCTTGAGTAGCTTGTTTCTAATAAACTTTGCTACATCAAAGCAATACAGAGAAGGGTAACATTTGACCATATACTCTTTGCTAGGAAGTCACATAATTTTTCAACTGCTGTCCAGCATTCTGGTTGGAGCAAAGGAATGGCAAAAAGGTTTGTCAGGAACAAGAAGGTAGAGTAATAGGAAGAAAATCTACTGTACTGACTTACAGTACTAGTTTGTTCTCTCATTAGAACTGGTATAGCTTGTAATAATCTCCAAGATGTTCAGACTATTCTTTGAATGAATAGTGAGTTAGGGAACTGAAAACCGGAGCTTTCTTCTACTCTATCCAATGAAAACTGCATCATGTGCCTAAGACCTTGTAGATTCTGGACGTGGAGGTATATATGTGCATATATATCTGTGGAGTGTACACACAAAGAATGTAATAAGTGATGTTTGTAAATTTCTGGATCTTCATATGGGTATCTTAAATATTCAGGCATTGGGCTACATTAAATACTAGGACAATGCAGCCTGACAGTACCTCACTTGCACCACTGACATTTTTTAATGGTTGTTTTTACTGTCTGGTCTAATCTTGATACTTTCAACAACACTTTAAAGACTCCTTTGTAGAAGTTTTAAATCTTGCATCTGGGTAACTTACTGAAAACGTAACCTGACAGCGGAGTGGAATCTGTCTTAGCTTCTCTTCGTAAAGGAATCAATAGCACTTTACACCTAATCTTTATTTCAGCTTTTAGGCTTTTAATGCATCATTTGCTCCCTTTTGACACATAGAGAGAAAAAAGTGCTACAAAACAACAATATAATTTTTCCTTCAATATAATTGACAGGAAACTTTTTCTTTAGCTCAGTAGAAAGAAAAATCTAAGAGTTAGGGTCACAGAAAACATTTATTTTGTTTTTCAGAAGACTGGGCAAAGGAAATGACTTTTCAATCAATATAAAGCTAGTCAATCAGAGAAAAAGACAAAAACTGAAAAACAGTACAGAGGAAATTGAAGGGCCTTTTGCACTCTATGCACAAGGGTGAAGAAAGCATTTTCCCTAGACTATGCATGAGCAACTGCTCTGCTAGTTGGCTTCCCCCATCTGAATCAGCAGGAGCCAACATGGGGAGAAAGGGAGACAAAAGATGCTGTGGGTCATTGAGTTAACCAGGCTTGTCATCATTAAAGACTTCTGTTTAGGGTCTCCCTCTGTTCCTGCATGCCACCCTGACCACAGTGGAAAGGATGCTTGACATTTGAACTACGAAAGGAAGTCATGGTCTGGGAATTTTTGTCAAATAAAGGAGTCATAGTGAATATTTTATTCAAACATGTTCTAGCTTTCCACTAGGCCAGCTAGAAAGAGGACTTTTTTTTGGTGAATGTATATGAGGATAGGAATGTCTGTAATTATTCACATTACAAACATACTTAGATGGGCCTCTCAGTTACTTAGCACACTTTTGCAGTTTGCAGCACAATGAAACACTGTTAAATATGTGATGGGGAAGTCAGAAGTTTCCTCATAATTAGGAACAAACCTGAAGGCAAGAAGAAATCAGTACCATTTCTGCAGGAGACAGCGAGCTGAGCATACTATCAGGTGCAGTTGAAACTCTCCAGCCCCTGAACTATGTGATGTTTCTTAATTTCATTTAGGTTTTAGCTTATTATTTTCAAATACAAGAAAGTCAAAGCATTAAATCAAAGAACACAGACAAGAAATAACACAACATCACAGCAGCTATGTGAGAAAATGAATGGTGCTAGAGACAAATGAGAGAACCTTTATCACTACCAAAACAATGTAACTAGCATTTTTAGATGCTTGTTTGGATTTTTATGGGATTGTTATTTCATTCATATGGTAATAGGAATCGAAGGCACTGAAATTTATACTCATTTTGTATGTTTCACACACTTTTCTGTGATAAAGATGATTCTCAACCGTCGTTTCTGGAGGGCTGGTTCATTTTCCCAGTAGTCACACTTAATGACACAGGTTTGGAATTAGAGGATTTTGGATGAAGTGGATTGCTCTTAAGTATGACAGACTTGTTTTCGTCACAGCTTTTGAGAGTAATCTGGCAGTCCTTAAGTATCATCTTCATCTCTACCTTGCAGATATCAGTCAATTTTCACCTTCTTTATGCAAGTATTAAGGACATGGGCTAGACCACCAGGTCAGTCCTTGGGCAGCTATACAGTTCCTTAACCAACATATTTACTTCAGTGTATCCATTCAGATGGGCTGTGCTTCTGGACTATTCCATCACAGCTTCCACTTTTGCACTGCTTAGCCTGCAGGTGTTATGTCAGCTACATGTCTATGGTATGCAGGTATACCAGTGAAAACTGGTACAATTCAACAGGGGGCTGCACACCTGCCCTGCATCTCCTTTAATGGCAGCTTCTCAAGCCATATGTCATGGTCCATCAATAGACAGCCTGTGGAAAATGAGCTTTTACAAAATGCTTCAGCATAACAAGGCCTTTTTCTCTATGGAGAGGAAATTTGATCCTTTTTACAGCTCAAACTAATAGAATCACAGAATCACAGGTTGAGAGGGACCTCAGGGATCATCTAGTCCAACCTTTCTAGGAAGAGCACAGGCTAGACAAGATGGCCCAGCACCCTGTCCAGACGACTCTTAAAGGTGTCCAACGTGGCTGAGTCAACCACTTCCCTGGGGAGATTATTCCAATGGGTGACTGTCCTCACTGTGAAAAATTTTCCTCTTGTGTCCAATCGGAATCTCCCCAAGAGCAACTTGTGTCCATTCCCCCTTGTCCTCTCCATGCAACTCCGTATAAAAAGGGAGTCTCCATCTTCTTTGTAACTACCCCTTAAGTACTGGTACATGGTGATGAGATCCCCTCTGAGCCTCCTTTTCTCAAGGCTGAACAAACCCAGTTCTCCCAGCCTATCCTCGTATGGCAGCTTCCCAGTCCTTTGGTCATCTTGGTGGCCCTTCTCTGGACCCCTTCCAGCCCGTCCGCATCCTTTTTGTATAGCAGGGACCAGAACTGTGCACAGGACTCCAGGTGTGGCCTGACAAGCGCTGAGTAGAACGGGATGATGACTTCTTTATCTCTGCTGGCGATGCCCTTTTTGATGCAACCCAGCACCCTGTTGGCCTTCTTGGCCGCAGCAGCACACTGTTCGCTCATGTTGAGCTTCCTGTCCACCAGGACCCCCAGGTCCCTTTCCACAGAGCTGCTCTCCAGCCAGGTGGATTCCAGTCTGTGCTGCACTCCTGGATTATGTTTTCCCAGGTGCATGACCTTACACTTCTCCTTGTTGAACTTCATAAGGTTCTTGCTGGCCCACTCTTCCAGCCTATCCAGATCTCACTGCAGAGCAGTTCTCCCTCCTGGAGTGTCTACTTCCCCACTCAATTTAGTGTCATCTGCAAGCTTCACACTTGATCCTGTTATCCAGATCAGTTATGAATATGTTGAATAACACTGTGTCCAATATCGATCCCTGGGGGACTCCACTAGTGACAGGTTGCCAGTTTGAAAAAGAGCTATTTATCACCACCCTTTGGGTGTGGCCTGTCAGCCAGTTCCCCGCCCACTGCACAGACCACTTGTCTAGGCCATAACACGTTAATTTCTCCAGGAGGAGACTGTGGGGAACAGTATCAAAGGCCTTGGAGAAGTCCAAGTAGACCATGTCCACTGCCTGCCCCATGTCAGCCAGGCAAGTCACTTTGTCATAGAAGGCCACCAGGTTTGTCAAGCACAATCCACCCTTAGTGAAGCCATGTTGGCTTTTCCCAATCACGTGCTTTGTTTGACTTGTGATGACCCCCAGGAGGATTCGTTCCATAACTTTCCCGGATCTTGAAGTAAGACTGATGGGCCTATAATTACCCAGATCCTCCCTCGAACCCTTCTTGTAGATAGGGGTAACATCTGCCTTTGTCCAGTCCTCTGCGACATCCCCCATTCTCCACGACTTCTCGAAGATTATGGAGAGTGGCCTCGCAGTGACATCAGCCAGCTCTCTCAACACCCTTGGGTGGATGGCGTCAGGGCCCATTGATTTGTAGGGGTCAAGCTCCTGTAATAATTCACGTACTAACTGTTCCTTCACTGATGGTGGGTCTATGTTTGGATCAACTGGGAATTTCATTCCCAAAGCCTGGGACCCAACAGAGTTGGTAAAGACAGAGGTGAAGAAGTGTTGAGGACCTCTGCTTTTCTAGCATCTTTGGTGACTGACTTTCCTATTCTGTTTAACAGAAAGCTGAACTGTGAGCAGCCAGGTAAGAGTAAGCACTGAAATCCATATCAGCTGGTGCTTCTCATACACAGTGAGCAATGATTTAAAATTTTAGTTAAAGTCTTTAGAAATATGCATGGCTGCCTAAAGTAACTTTGCTATCAGGGAAGGGAAATGATGTACACCACAAAATGTGTGGGTTTTTTCAGTTACCTCAGTTAATTGGAAAACTTAGGAAAGTTCAGGAAAAGGTTATGCAAACACTGATTAACCCTCTATCCACTAACAGGACATTGTGTCCTGGATTAATTTGCTGAGAAGAAAAGACTGAATGAAACCTCAGAGAATTTACCCAATTTTACTTAATCTATGAAGAAGAATTTAAGAATGCCAGATAAGATACAAGTAAGAACATGAACTAATATAGATTTTAAAATAGGAATGGGAAATACGACCCAGAAAGTGTGAAGTTAAGAATATTTATGCCAGTATTTCAGTATAAATGCTTACCATTAGGCAGACTTTTTAGCCTAATGCAAAATCAGATAAAAGGTGTAATTTGAAATACATTACTAAGGAAGAGGTGAGAGGTTAAACAGTACGGTCAATAAATGTAAATAAGCAAAGCAAGGAGACTGAAGTTCAGTTCATGAATCCTGATTTAAGCCAATACTTTCCAAGATGCCTAATGGGGGCACTTTGTAGTCATGACCATTTCTTTGAAGCTGATCATCTCAGTCTACCAAAACCACTTAAAAATCTTAATATCAGATGCCTAAACAAACAGGTCAATGTCAGAATTACAAGAACTGTTGCCCATCCTTGCAGTAAACATACAGTATCAGGTGCACAAATCCTTTAAAACTCAGATGTTTACTACAAGAATCTAATCCAAGACTGTTGACACACAAGAAATTTTCACGAATGATCTACAACACTTGCATCTCCCTGTTTTTCACAATGGACTGAGACTACCATGAGAGGGAGAAAGTAGATCAGAAAATAAATGTTCTGCCTGAATCCAGAAAAACTGCAGCTGTTATAATCTGCCTAGAGCAGTACTTTCCTGCCTGGAAAGTAAAGGTGGGGCAGAGGGCACATAGTGCATAGCCTTTGTGTTCATATGTTTTAGTTCCTCCCAAAAGAGACAGCTTTGAAAGTATAGATATTAGATCAGTCATTAGGTTGTCTGGTTCTCTGTCCGGATTACCAACAAAAGTCCTGCTATGACTTAGAAAGATTAGAAGGTCATTATACAAACGTGCAAAGCACCAGGGCATTGAAAATACAGCATTATAGGGAACTAGTATTGTTTGCATTAGCCCTATTGTATGAACGATCAGAGATCTTCAGGCCATTCCTGAGCCAGCACTTTTTCACAGTTCTTCCTTGCCTTTTCCCTGGCTATGGAGTTTGGTGAAGAGTAGAGTCTTGCCTTACCTCAGAGCACTGCAGCTGCCCAGGAGGACCTTGTCTAGGCGGGTACTTGTGCATTATTTCTGCACATTAACACACACTTTTTTTTCCATTGCTATTTTCCAGCCACCCTAGTAGATAATATGTCATCAGTCTGAAATATTTTTCAAAGGGCTTCAGCCCAACCTTCTTCTTTGCGTACACAAACCACAGCACAAACTACGGGACAAGAGTATACAAAACAGAGAAGTACTTTCCACAGAAAGAAACAATTTCTCCAAATGACTTTTGATAAATATAATTTTATTTCCTGCAAGTATAGGTCCTAGAATTCATCCTGTCTATGTCCAGGTACTTGAAAACTGCATGCACAGATGTTTTGTGTGAACAAAAAGAGGCTTTTTTAGGAAAATGTATCTTTGTATTTCTACAGTCTCTATAATTGATACTGTTCAGACTCCTTTCTTAAGAGTGCTAAACATTTTGTGTATCCTTGAGTGATTTATAGGCTTTACCAGTGTTGATAAAGATGTTTGTGAATTAAAATCCTTGCTTTTGATGTTTGTAGACAGAGTAGGTCCTGAACTTCACTGTTTATACAATTATATTTTAAAGCACTATCTTTTGAAGCCATGGGTTATTTCTTAAAATAAACTGATTGAAAAGGAAACAAACTCTTCCAGGACAAGAAGTATAGAAAATAGATAGATTAGCAATCTTAAAACAAAAGCTATTTTTTTTCCAACTCCAAGCAATTAAAATTGCTGTAATAACTTGTCATTAAGTAGAATATACATTAAAAGGAGTGTCAGATTCTCAGTGGTAAAAAGCATTCTTTCCACCATGAAGTCATATGAGACACTGATTATTGTCATCTAATTAATCCCATACCTTACTTCCTTGAATACTTTTTGAGTTTGAAAATTATTAATTGTTGTATAACTAGATTAAAATATAATTTTCTTGTGTGTCATCTTACATGTTTCATAGATAATGACCGATTTTGAACAATGAAGAGTAGATAGGTAGACTCTAGAACTTCATAGTACACATGTAGCAAGTCAGTGTACTAGCCTGCAAAATTGTGATTTCAATAATAAATTAAAAGCAGAATCACTGACCTAAGAATCAGCAGAAGTTTGGCTATTTTTTAAGTGGGAGCATGATCAGTCCAAAAACTAGAGCAAAATTTAACACCACTATTGCCACCAAAAGTCTTGGAACTAACAGGGAATTGCAGGAGTTGCTTTTCAAACAGATGCTGCAGCATCAGTGAATCAAAATGTATTATACATGTCCATGCAAGAAAAAGACAATCTATTTGCAGATCAGCTCTCTTCAACAGAGAAATCTGGTTATACACATCAGTGGCAGCCATTTACCTTACCAGTCCAAGTTGGGAATACCATAGAGAAAGTTGGAGAGAAGAGTGCTAGAAGAGGAGGCAGCCACAGAACAGGGAGATGTACCTTAGTCTCTGCTGGAGCCAGCAGATAATCATGGAAGAGTTAAACAGTCTGAATATCTTTTTACATTCCTATACTGAATTTCCTATATGGTAGGTTTCTAGGAGCACACTTCTGAAGACAATAGTTGCACATGTGTTCCAGTTATCCTGCTGAAGTCAATGTAGTTAGTTTCTCATGTGCTGGCTGAACTAGATATAGACAAAGATTTTTTATTTGTATTATTAAGTGTAAAATTGTCAAGCTCTTTTAAAAAGATCAATCACAGCACCTGAAGATATGCATTTATGTGGCAGTAGATTCCCTGGGCTAGAAATTTTTAGGAACAGGACAATTTAACATAAAAAACCCAGCACTACTACACAAATAGTGTAACATTATTAAATGTTAGTGTGAATATATTAGTGTGTCTGTTCATACTGTATAGCCATACACAGTACTGTCACTGTACAGTTCTTCCTTCTCAAAAATCCAATAGAACGTTCTTTTGATTTCAGCCTATTTAAGTGTTTCACTTTCTACTTCACTCATTTCATGTCAGTCCTGAAATGTCTGGGCTGAACTGTGGGGCTGTAATGAGATGTACACATATTATAGAGTACTGCTGGTCTAGAAAGGTTTTTTTGTGTTTTTTTTTCTTTTTCCCTCGGTCTAGTGAATTTTGTAAAATGTTTACTGAGAGATGCCCAGTACTCTCACTTCAAATAAAGCAATCAGTTCTAAACAGCATTGACTCAGGGGGTAGCCCTCAGCGATAAGCACTAGTCTATTTAGACTGTTCTCTATTCTGTTTAGGCATTTCTTCATTTCAGACTACATGGGGTAAGGGCAGGAGTGAGCACAATGATGTGGCCTCAGTGCTAGGCCTCAGAGCATACCCTGTGACATGGCCCCAGGCTCTTTTCTATTAAGCTGACCTTATGTCTCAAAGCCTTATGACCTGTGACACCACTCAATTGTTATTTAATCAATTCAGTCAAAATTAAAAAGGTGTATTTTTATTTGCCTTAACACCTTTTCTTTCTGGTATTTGTTTTGGTGACCTTTGAGTATTGGATTTCAGCTGTCGATAACACACCGCATGCCAGATTGCTTTTTCTAATAAATAATGAAGCAACTTCTGAGGATTATTTGGATTGCATTGATGTGGGCTAGAAATAGTCTGCAAACATAGCCCAAGAAGAACAATGCAGCTGCATATTCTGAGACCATTTCACAGGAAACATAGCAGGAGAAAAGGGCTGTAGACACTGACTAAAACCAAACTCCTCAAATTTTCATACAATTACCTGAATAGTGTCTTCACCTTGAGCTTGAATTAAAAAGAAAAGGCTCTCTTTAACTTGTTAAAGAACAAAGATGGGGGAGGTTAGCTATAGACAGCAAAAATTATGATTTTAATCTTTTGGCTTATTTTGTAAAAAGGCTGAAACTCTGTTGTCTCTACTGTAGGTGAATATTTATCGTTTAGGCAAATATTTGGGGACAAAACCATAACTTTCTTTCTCTTTGTACTTCAATGTATTGCATTTTAAAAATATTTCATTTTTATAGTGATATCATATACTTAGGTCCTGGTTTGGGGAAGTAGTTATGGCTATTGTCATACACATGTGCTAGACATTGTACAAATGTGTGATACTTTACTGCTTCAGAAATGTACAGTCTTATAATAACAAATGAAATAAATATGTTACAATTCTTAGAAATATAGTAACAATGACCACAAAACAGATGAAGTTCCAAAGAACATTTGCATAGTGCTACATCATCTTGACTTTCCCCATACATACACACATAAGGCTGGAGGTCAGGCCAGACAACATCAGTGGCTACTTTTGAAATTTCACCTGGTGATACTTTTTCTTTTTAGGCATTTCTATGCCATTTTACCCTCTTGCCCCAAGTTGCAATGTGGAATTAAATTCATGCATTAACTCCAATTAACTGTGATTTAAGTGACAGATAATCTTCATTTCATTGATCTGGTAACTGTGACTCTGAATTTAAAACCTTTCCATCCTGCAGCTCCACACGTGCAGAAGCTCATATTTATTGCCTGTATTACAGAGTTTCAGGCTTTGCAAAGGCATCAGGAATATGGTTTGACAGAAAAATTTTGATTCTGATGTACCTGAACATTTTTGCTTTCCTTATTTAGAGAAAACCTCAATTTTTATAACAGTGGCAGCAAAGAGTAAGTTCCAGAGCTGCTCTTTTCTGAGCCTAGACTGTATTCCACTGTGCACAGTAAGTAATCGCTACATGTCCTGGGATTTGGCAAGAGCAAGTTTTAATCTCTTTGAGCATCCCCAGGAGCTACAAATGGGAGTGAGAAGAGAGAGGATTGCACCCCTGTTGCCCTTTCCCCTTCACAGTATGTGCTCCCCAGGGTAGCACAAGTATTTATAAATTAGTGACATTTATTTATAAAATGCCTGAGATGTGCAGCACTTTAATGTATTAAAAAATTACATTAATGTAAACTCAGCTTCATACATCACTGAACATTATTAATTGGGTGTGGGGATGTGTGAAGGGGGTTGGGATAATTAGGACTGACTGTCTTTTGAATACCTGCAGTGTAAGCAGAGGAAGTAACACTTCCTCTGAGACTCTCAGTCTCTCTGAGACTGAGAACCTACAAATGTTTCTTGGTAAAAAGGAAAGAATTGAAGCAATAGAACAAGTAGTGCGATCATCTGTGTTTAGCTCAGGAGGTGTTTGAGTATCTTTTACTCAGAGAAGGACCAGAGCCTGAGGATTAACTGGGTCAAGGCTTTTTCTATAGTCTATGTAGAAAACAAAATGCTTAGAGTCATAACATGGCACAAACACGATAAAAAATATTTTTAGTATAACACAGCTTAGATATTTGGTTGAAGAATTTGTAGCAAGTGAAGGAAAATGTGACCCAATGTGGATATGACCCATTCTTTGCACTACAAATGATTGACATGCAAACTCTTCAGGGCAAATCTTCATGCCCTGAATATTCAGCCTGTACAACTCTGGGTTATGAAAAACTATATTAAATGATAGCAGCTTTTGACCTAAAAATATTCATTCTGTTCTCTGCTTTTGACAGGAGGTTGGCGTATTGGTATGCCTGATAGCTTAAAATTTGAAAGCAATTCACTGTTTTTTGCCACATATTTGAGTCATGGACTTCTGTTCAACTTCACTTCAGTGCCAGTGTTTTCTTTCACTGCGGTGTCTCAGTTGATACAAAGCTGCATTCCCACGAGGCAGTCTGTCCCATTCCTGTTCTCTCCTCCCAGCACAGTTTCATAAAGGTCCAGATCCATATTCTTAGAAAGATCTGTCTGAGGCACTTTTGCAAGAGTGATTTGGAAATCAGGGGCTAAGGTACAGCTAGAGCACAAGAATCCACCCTTGCATCCCTAGCACCATACAATTAGAAGATATACAGATATCAAACATCAAAGCCATGGTGCAAATAAGAAGGCCAGTAAAACTGGTAAAGCTGGAGAAGCTGAAGATTGTCAGAAGAGATATACAATGTGGGTAAAAGGCTGACTGAAAAGAGCAGTGACTAAAGTCTATAAAAAAGGGACTGTCAGTCTGGAGTATGGCAGTAGTTTCTCCTGGTCCAGTTTTGAGACATTTCAGTAAGGCAGTGGTTATATTTTTATTAGGGATCTTACTAGTGCACAGAAGTATTGATAACATCAGTGCCAGGATGCATCATCAGTACGGAGGAGGATCGGGATATCGCAATGAAAGAATCAGATAGCCCTGAGATCGACAGGAATAGAAGTAAGATGAAATTCAATAGCACAAAGTACAAGGTCAGTCACTCAGGGACTAATAACACAAATACTCTGCTATAAGCTGAGAGCTCATCTGTCAGAAATCACCAAGAGGAGAGTGACCTAAACTCTCTAGTTGATCACAGTATGACTGTGAGCTGCCAATATGCTGTAGCTGTGAAAAAAAGGCAAATGTGTTTCTGAGGTACAGTATGGAGATATTTCCAGAAAGGATAGGAAAGCATTAGTAGCACTATGAAACACCTTAATAAAACCTAGTCTTGAGGACCACGTGCATATTAAAAGAAAGATGAACTGTTACTGGAAACAAGACAGAGAAGCACTAGTAGGGTGATTTGGTACATGAATATCAAAAAGACACCAAAGTAAGTTGGCATGTTTAGCCCAACAAACCAGAGCCTAAAGGAGATTTGATTGTTGTCTATAAATACATGTAGAGATAAACACATGGGAGAGAGGGGAATTATTTAAGCTGAATGCCAGTTTTGGCATGAAATAAATAGGTAAGTACATTTATGCTGGAAATGAGTAAAAAGGATTTTATCTAGCATAGCAATCATTCCCTGGAAGAGCTTCCCAAGCATGGTAAGGGTGTAGAGGATGAGGAACAAAAAACTAATTGCTTTCAAGGTGGAGTTTGATAAGTGCAGAAAGATTATACGATATGGTTGCTTGCAAGAGCATGGAATTAGACTTAGTCCCCACATTCCCTTCCAGCCCTAGATTCCAAAGGTATGCCACAAATCCTCAGAGCTATAAACAGGAGGTTTATACCAGTATGAAAGGCAGATTTCCAGAGTTGTATAGACTTTTAAGAGTGGGGAGACAATTATGAAAATCTTTTTTTTGTAATAAAATATCCTGGATTAGTTCCTGTTATGTGGCTGAATACGAGCATCAGATATACCTCAAGGGAAAAAAACAAACACCATCTTGCCCTAAAATATTCTTTTGACAGAAAAATCAGTATGACCTCTGGTTAGTTATTCAGTTAGTTAATTGCTGTCACTGTTTAAAAAAATTTGTAAAGGTCTAATTCACATGCTTCAGACTTCCAGAGACTTGTATTTACAACACTTTGCTAGAATGAATCCTCTTTTATAATAGTATATATTTATTCACATTACTGTTTACTTATTTTAGGATTAATTGAGCAAATATATTCTGCTTATTCCTTAGGCTAACAGGATGGAAAACCTAACACTTTTTCCAGACTTGGTGTTCAGTATTTGTTTTTTTTCTTTTAATGATGAAGGCTTAATGGTTACTGGGAGTTGATGTGTTGCTACTGGGAGTTGACAAGCATGCAAGAACAGCACTACTCATATATAACGCTGGATGGTATTAGACATTGGTAATCATTACTTAGCTGTTCTTCCAGTTATAGGATTGTTGACATGCAAGGCAACAGTAGTGATAAACTCGTCAGAGTATGAGGCATGGCTAAAACTTTGTAGATGTAGCAACTACCAGTCACTGATGCTTGTCGAGTCCAATTCCATAGAAACCTACTTATTACTAAGATTTTCATAACCTGTATAAAAAATAGGTTTTGTTTGTTGGAGATGAATGACAAGCCAGCATTAAGAAAAAACAACATTCCCACTGAATGCCAGAAGGGAATCTAGTGTTGTCATAGGTGTGGAACAAGAATAGTGAGTGTGAATGCAAATGAGTGCAGACAAATAAAGTAATGCTTTATTCTTATCTTTGTCATCAATATTCTCCTGCAGGCAAGAAGAAGGAGAACTGTAGTTTTGGTGTCTGCAGTTACTTCTTTTCTCCATGTGTCCATATCTGCCTTACTGTCCCCTGTGTTCTGTTGGTTATTTGGGATGTGAGCCACAATGGAGACCATATTTTCCATTTCAGGAACTTCTCATCCTCAGTAAGTTCTCAGGGGGTGACCATCCACCACTGCAGGTGCACTTAGTACAATCAGTAGCTGTTCTTACAAAAAACCACATTTGTTTTAGTCACACTTACAAATTTCAGAGGCGCCTGCCGTGACAACCACTACCATAGTCCATAGCAACAAGGGACAGATGACTATATCTCATAAGCACATGCAGTAGACTGACTTCATACACTGAGTTTTATGAAGCCCTGAGTATGATGTTTTTCATTAGAATTACCTTAATTCTATGTGTGAAATTTCCTGACAAGGTTAGATGGCAGCTGCTCAGATCAGCTCTGCATAACTGTTCCCTAAGCCTCAGCAAAGTTTCTCTTTGCTCAGATGCCTTGAACAAAACTCGAAAATCTCCTAGGAAACATGGTTTACATGATTTCATTGCACTCAATAAATTTCTATTCTTAAATGTCTAAAGAATAATTTTTTTTTTTTTCACAATGAAGAAAAGACTTAGGGGAGCTACATTTGCCTGTCCTGTTTTCGGAGAGGCTAAATAACCTGCTTTTAATGATCAGGAATTTTGAGAAAACACTGACTTTCTAGAGACTAAAAAGTACAAGTGTAGAAATTGGCTTGTGTTAGGAAGAAATTTGTTACTGCCCTGACTAGATTAACCATGGTAATTGGCACTATATTTTTTTAACATATTTTGCAGTGCTTTGCAGGCGGTAGTAATAAATAATGTGCACTTAGCTGCACTATTGGTCATTCGCAGTCCTATCACAGCAACCTCCCCCCATTCAGGGAAGATAAATGTGATTTAAATTAATAGCCAGTCCTAAATAACTCCTCAGCTGGTAAACGATGCATTTATCAGGCCCAGACAGGCAGTGTCCTTTGATTCATGGTCCCCCCCTTACAATGTGAAGGGTGCGTACAAAAATTGTTATTACTTTTTAATAAAGTGTAGCAGTCAGTCTTCAGTCATTTATCAGAAATGGAGGCATTCTGACAAACAGAAATATCTTAGCAGTGGATGAATGAGAGGGATAAAGGACACATTTCTCAACAAAAATAATCACTGCCTAAATAATCTCATAAAAGTCAGCTTCTAAGTACCTTGAAATAAATGCATCCAGCTGAAAGATACAGACTCCATGTGCTGTTAAACTAAAGCCTAAACCAACCATTACAATATTCACCTGCACACAGAAGGGAAAAAATTTATTTTCATCATCATTCTGTGTGACAGCCATTCATATACAAATAGCGTCTGCTAAATAGCAAATTTCCCAGTATATTTTCCTTTTGGTTTCTTAACAGCTAGCTCAACTTTTTTCCCCATTTATAATTTCTAAATTAATTGTGTTCACAGATAAATAAAGTAAATTTGGAGATAAAAAAATGTTAAGTGAATGAAGCAACTTATAAACAAATGTGATTTAAAATGTTTTATAGCTTACATAGGTTTTATATTTTTTTAGTATTTAAAACTTCATTGTTCTTACAGTTTAGGCACCTGCTCAGGAAACAGCAGCGCAAGGCCTTCCTCTGTAGGAAGGATGCCTGAGGAGACTTAGAGGAGGCAGTTCTTTTCAGGTGAGCATCCATATTTGACATGCGTGAACTGAGGGCAAGGTGTTTAAGCTGCTAGTCATCCTTATGTTTTGCCCATGCACAGACTTCAACTCACAGGGTTACTCAGATAACAGTGGGAAGACCAGATCTAGCACTTCTGTCACAAACCTTTCTAGAATTGCTGTGTTAACATGGGGCTTGGTTCTTTTAAGCGCTACAAAGTTTGGTGTGGTATTCCTGCTGTAAAGTGAGGCAGAGCTTATCTCGTTAGGGCCATAACACCAGGAGTGTTTAACTGAAATGGTCTGAGTATAATCAGCTTCTAACAGCATGCCTAGGGTAAAGTTTTCTGATCATTGCTTAGTGCTGTTCAGTGCCCTCTTTGCTGCTGAGCTTTGGACACACAGCACTACCTCTGCAGAAGATGAACCATTAGGTATTGTTAACACAATCATTTCACTGTGCTCATGTCACCTCCACCTGTCCCTCCCCACCCCAGCACTCCATTCATCTTCTGGCAAATCCCCCAGGGGAGTGAAAGGATGGGGGGTTTGCTAGCACAGGAGCATGGGAAAGCTGCCTGTAGATTCCCTCCAGATTTTCTTTACCTTTGAGCTCTGGGAATTGCAAACCACATCATGGTCCAGATTCCCTAGCAATCAACATCAGAAGTGACTGGAGGGGTGTCCTGATGCAAGGTCACGATTGCCATAGCATCAACTGGCTCAGCATTTTTCGGAGCCTGCCTTTAGAGTACTGTACTCTCTCACTACAGGAGGTAGAGGAGGTCAAGGAGGGACTGGAGGAGGAGGAAATGTGAAGAACCGGTCTTGGAAGTCTCCTTCCCTTGGCCATTCTATCTTGGCCCAGTCAGAGCTGAGCCAGGAGCATGTGGATCTGCAGCTTTGTCCTTTAGCTTTCATGCCATAGTCTGCTGGTCATTATTGCTTGATTCCAGCTATTCCCTTGTACCCTGGAGCAGCAGGGCTACAGAGAAGTCCATGTAACAGTCTTCAGCAGCTGCAGGCTTCCTATCAGTTAAGGTAAGCAAACTTTTGTTAAATCCTGTTCAGGCAGGGGGTCTTCTGGTGTATCAGTTAAGACTTTTGTTCCTCTTCCCCAGCTTAACTTTTAATATTATTCTGGCTCATGTCACCCTTTAGAAAAGAGTAAAATGTAAAGTCGTCTGGTAGTGCCCTTCAAAAATGGAGGCCTGTTCATTAGTGCACCTGTTCATGTCACAGTGAAAGAAGATCACTGTTTGTACCTGGTCATAAATACAGAGTAGCCTCCCCTCCTCCTCATGCTCTGTTCCTTTGTTAAAGGAAGGAGTTGCATCTACTGGGTGGAGGCAGTATTGGAAATGACCTGTCAATGCATGTATTTCACTTGTATGGAAACATCCCTGTCACGCCTGGTGCTGATTCCACCATCATCAGGCAGGTTATGTGCCCATATGAAATGCTGCTTTTCAGAAATCCTGTGTTCAAAATTTCATTTGACCTTTGGAGAGTCCAAAACTATGCTGCTCTGTGACCAAAGGATCCCTTTGGAGAAAGTCCCTTAGCTGGAGCCCAGAAGGCCACAGAAAGAGTCACAGATTGCATAAACAAGTTCCAAGAATACAAAAAATAATTTGAACTTTGAGGCATTAATTTTTTATAAAGTATATCACATTATCCTCTTACAGTAGGGAAATAGTTACACAGCTTTTTATATTGCCTTATTTGAGTCTCATCAAACAATCTGTGTCTGGGCCAAATGCCATCAACTTGAATTAAAAAAAGAAGAGTTTGGTCATTAATTTCACTGTGAGTATTATCTGTGAATATACGGCAGTTTTGTGTGCTTAATAAGCAAATATTTAAGAAATAAATATGTTTATAAATAATAAAAAGTGGTCTCTGAAAGAGATAATTAAGACTCATGTTGGGTATAAATAAGGATTAAAGTCTTCTGGGGGGAACAATTGCTCATAACACAATCTTACCGGCTGCAGCTGGTATAAACATGTGACAATATAACCCAGTCTTTGTGCTGAAAATAATTTGGAATTATAGATAGGGTATAAGAATGAGTATTGGGAAAGAAGTTCTGGACAGTAGAATACATTAAGCTTCAGAATAGCGTCCCATGAAAAATGTTGGAATTCACCTGAGAAATGTAAAATAAAACCGGGCAAAATACCCAAAAATTAATGCCAGGGAAAGAGTCAACATAGACAAGGAAGCAGAATCAAAAGTCATATTTTAAGAAAGGCATTAATAAGCCATTTTTAAAATGTCAGTTGTTCGAAGGCTGCTATTCCAGTATACTAATATATTGCTGATTACTTTCTGTAATCCGGTAATTATGATTCGGAATCCTGTTAAGCATTTCTTTTGCTGATCCTCCCTCCCAAAATTACAAGCAAGCAAGAAAAGGATACAAGTTTTAGGTGACAGTTGTTGAATATTTGGCTGATTTGCCTCTTTCTCTGCTTCTAGCTTCCATGATGATATAATGTATTTAGTTTTTTCCCTGAAAACATGATTTAATCAAGTGGAAGGTGTCATTTAAGGAAAAGTCTAGATAGTGAAATTGATCATGATGAAACAGCCTCTACAAAGTTCAAAATCCACAGATGGCCTAAACCTGATATTTGTTGTTTTCCTTTCATTTTAAATGCATCTGTCTTCTGTCACTGTTTCTTCCATGGACAAGATTTTACTTAAATTCACTCAAAGGGAGAAGGAAATGCTATAGTTCTATTCCATAATATTTTGTCTGTATTGGTGACAATGTAAATATTATAAATACCAAATATTTTTCCATGTTCAGGATGGCATAGCTGAAAAAAAATTACATTGAATGTATCACTCTTGTTTTTTTTTCTCCTGGAATTAGTAGAGATAATCTGCTTAATAATGTAAGACATTAGCTTCACTGAGTATTTTACAAACGAGAACTCCTTTCCCACTTTATGTTAACTCTTTATAGACTAGTTATATGCTGATCTTCTCATTTGAAACTCTTCAGAGAAATTGCAGACACTGAAGTCTAAAGTCTATTCTATAAATAATAGGGAAAGGAATTGTAAATATGAAAAACAGATCTAGAGGAAATATTGACCAATTTTTCTCTTCTGCTCTTCAGAAAATTTCACTCTTTTTGTTTCTATTTGAGGTCACGCTCTTTTTACACTAAAATTTATGCATTTAAAATGTGATATAACTATTAAAGTATTACTATAATCTTTGTCTGGTTTTCTTGACCAATATTAAAATTCTTCCATTTAAGATTTCAGTGAGTATCTTCAGCAAAATACGTAATTTTCTGCTCTTACTTACACAAGCATTCTCATCTTATAGCACGCTGTGCTAGAAATAAACAGCAAATATTTTGAATTGGAAATGTGTCCTTGTGTATTAAAACAACAACATGAACAGCAGCATCTTGCTCTTTTATGCTAGAATAAATTAGCCCTTTAATTTAGTTTCATGAAAAAAATACAACCTAGAAGCAATTCTCTTGTGTATAGACCAACATTAAGCCTCATACACAGGTAACAGTCAATCCATTAACCTTTGCTTTGAGCTTAACCTGTGTGTCCCTCGCATCACAGTTGTTCCTCCTTTTAATACCTTTTCCTTAATAGTTGCTCACCCACAACTGAAAAGGGCAGAGCAGCTTCTCATGACATTGACTGTGCCACTGCAATAATAAGCTTCTCTTTTCTTTTTTCCCACCTCCTGCCTCACTATGGTGTCAGCAACCATTTTTTTGGGGGTAGGTAATCTAAAAAGAGCTGTAGAGGCAGAGGTCATGTTAAACTGTAACGCAAATGTTATTCCTCGATTATCTAGCTGGGGTAAATGTCAACTGCTTCGGGCTAAAGCAATTGGAAAAGCAGAGTGTGTGAATCTAACAAAGGGAGAGAGAGAAACAAGGAGAGTGAGCTGCAGGAGGGGGAATTTATACCGGGCCTAGCTTGATGGCTGGTATGTTAAGCCAGCACTTCTCCGATTTTCTTTTCTCCAGTGGACACTGATGCCGTATCAGCTGCATGTGGTCTGAGTGGAGCTTTCCTCCCTCATTCCTTTGTAATAAGTGTGCCTGCATCAGAAACTGTTGTGTGCTGAGGCAGCAGCCTAAATGGCATTTAAACACTTAAGGGATCAGTGCTCATCCCACTTACTTAAGAAATAAGTAATAAATAATGTGGGAATAAAGATATAGTTAATCCTGTAGAACAATAGGACATTTTGAAATTATTTAACATACTTTGTACTTTGAAGAAGTAAAGTATGATACAGAATTGGTTATATTTATTGTTATATTTAACATAACTTGAAAAAAAAACCACTTTAAAGTAAACAATGTTCTTGATATGACTAAAGAGCAGACATGTTTATAATTGATCTTGTATAAGAATATATTTATTAGCCATCAATGAATACATTCAGTACTGAACATCCCAGATTCTTTTCTCAGTTTTCTATCATCATGTATCATTAGTACTTGTGCCACTGATTCTTACAGCTGATTACAAAATAGACCCTTAAATAAAAATATTGTATGTTAATGCCACATGAATATTGGAATGATAAATAAAATGACTCAGAAATTCTGACGTAGTTTCTGGAAATGCATGAAAAAACCCACCAGATCCTGCTTTATTGCCTCACACCCTTTCCCCTCTCTGGATATAGTGATTTCAATTCATCTGTAAAGAAGGGGTTACAATTGGTACCCTGAACTGGAGTTAGCAGCCTGATGGCATTGCTGATCAGTTTTGGCAAGTTTAAGGAGTTTCTGCTTACCAGCAGAGACGCAGAAATCACTAGTATGATTGGTCATCACCTATTTCAATACAAAGTTGAGGAATTTAAAATGCCACAGGAAATTTACTGTTTTAATAGCCAGACAATCATTCTTAAACTACCCAAACACAGTCCTCAAAGTGCACTCACTACACTTTTGTGTCCCGAGGCCCTGAATTCCACCAGCAGCTAGATGGAGGGCCAGGCTCACAGGTAACTGGTCCTCCAAACATTACCAGCATCCTTATTTTGGACTGAAAACCTACTCCCAACACCCAGAACTGCCCCCAACAATGAAGATCATACTATAGCTTATGTTCATTTGCATCACATATTTGTGTAGCGCTGATCAATCATAGTCTATGCTATGAAAGTGGTCTACCAGCATAGTTGTGATCACAAAATGTCCAAGTGAATGTTGCTTCACTCACCAGGAGCTATTGTTGATTTAGTAGTCAGGAAAGTAATTATTTCCTTTTGCATGGCACCTGTTAGACTGCATTTGTCTTCCCTACATAAGAAAGTTATTGATAAAATGGAGTAAGTTCAGCAGAGGTCCACCAGGATGCTTAGGGCTCTGGAACACTTGATCTGTGTGAAAAGACTGAGGCAAGAGGGCTTGTTCAGCCTGTAGAGGAGGGGGCTTTGGGGAGTGACATAATAGCAGCTTTTCAATGTCCAAAATGAGGTTATTAAGAGGAGGTAGCCAGGCTTTTGACTAAGTTGCATGGTGGGAGGACAAATAGAAATGATCATAAATTGAAACAGGGGAGTTCCAACTTAAGGCAAAATATTTTCAACTAGAGGACATTCAAGCACTGGAAGAGGTTGCCTATAGGTTACCCTGAGAGGCTGTGCAGTCTCCCTCCTTGGATGTTTAGAAGATTGGATAAAATCCTGGGAAACCTGGTCTGATTTCATGGCTGACCCTGCTTTGAACAAGCAGTTGAACTGGAGACCTTTGGAGGTCTCTTCCAACCTGATAATTCTACTTTGCAATTCTAGTTTGGGTTTTTGGAAAGGAGCAGTAAAAAACCAAAAACTAACCAAAAAAAATTCTGCTTTACATTTGTGTAATTTTTTGACCCATGAAAGCAGTATGAGAAAGTGACATCAAGAGAATATGTGGCATTTAAAATACGTCAACAACAATTGGTCAGTCATTTCAGAGATGCTCTTAGATTTTCAATAGTCTTCTAGAGCTGTGTTCTATCTTTAACACATCAAAACCTACTGGGAGACAAGAGACCTCGAGTGATGTTGACTTGGTGTGAATGCTTTACTCACTGTGACACAGAGAGCATATCTGAATATAACCAATTATTTTGTACAGCTGGAGGGAGAAGCAGCATGGGATAGTGTAATGGCTGCCATGGAGGCAAAGAAACCACTGGCAAACAGTCAAGTAGTATTTTTAGCAAGTGTTAAATCTGTCTAACAATTTCTTCTGAAAAGTGATTTGGGGTTTCCACTCTATTCCTGTGGAATGGAGACCAATAGGAAAAAGCAGATAAATGATAAATTCACAATTTAACTTAGGTCTGGCGGTGTGGCTTTTTAAAGTAAAAATTAACTATGGCCTCAGCTTTAAAATCTACTTTTATGCCATTGCTTGCTTTCCCAGATTATTGTGATCAGATTAATTGTATCATCACTTGCCTACGTGAAGCATGCCTGAAAGTTGCTTTTGGGTTTCCAGATTAAGTGATGAGTTCATTTCCTGGTGGTGACAGGAGCTAACAAAACAAATATACAGAAATCCATTAGAACTAATTCACCCAAACAACTTGAGTGAATCACTCAATGCCCTTCCCTCACTGGGGAAAGAAATCAATGACTTGATGATAAAATTAAAGATTTTTTTAAACAAAGAAATGGTTTTTTAATGATCATAATAGTATGATGAGAAGTGCGCAGTAGTATCTATCAGCCTCCTAATCTGTTTCCAGTAAGTACATATGTGCATCATTAACTTCCCTCATCTAGGTTCATCCCTGTGAAAATTAATGGGTATTTTCATATGCTTTAAGAAAGAATCACACTTGTAACAAGCATCACTTTAGAAGATTTAAGAAATTCAGAAAGAAAATCAGTAACTATTGTTGGAACTTCTTTGATATTTACAGTCAGAAACTTTGGGTGGAAAAATAAATGTAGTTTTAAAATCTGACACTACTTCCTTTGTATGGCAATTTGTTACTAATTATTTTTAAAATTATTGTAATTTAGGAAAGCATAGCTGTTGCAAACAGAAGACAGTGTGTAATGGGCTGGCTAGCATTATTAGGTCTTCCAGATTTAATATATTTGAGTTCATGAACTAATCAAAAAAAGTGAAAGATTAAGACTGACTTGTGAAAAAAAGATTTTCTAACTTTTACACTTTAAAACTTGGGGAAAAAAAAAACATTGTGTGGTGGTAGGAGAATGTGAAGAGGTGAATAAGTTCCTGGCAATAAGTATCTTCAACATTAGAAGATTATTGATATTTCATGATTTCAAGAAGCAGAAGATGATAAGATGGAAAAACTCGAAGCTAAGGTTTGATGAATATTGGTGAGAAATAAGGCACACTTTTGCTATCTAATAAATATGTTCTAATGCAGCTAACAGATTTGGACCTAATGTAGGAATCACCTGATAAAGTTCTACAATCTGAATGAATCAGAAATTATGGCAAAGAAACTATAAAGTCTATTGAATCTGTGAATCAGAGGCGTGAGTAGTTGTACATCCACGGAGTGCAATGCAGCAGACCTGCTTTACAAAACCTAGGGGCTGAGCCTTGACATGTTTTGATGTAATACTATGACTAAATTCTTCACTATAGTAATTGGCATGAAAAAGCTTGCACACTGTAAACTGTTATCATTAATATTGTGGACTTTACAAACAGGACACTAGAAATATTTATGAAACTCAGACATCAAAGTAGTCTCTTTTTATCTCTCCCTTCACCCAGTTCTAGTAAAGCCTAATTGAAATACAATAATTATAAATGAGCTTAGCTTCTCAATTTAATTTCCTTGTGAGTAGTTTCATTTATTTTTCTTAGGCTTTGTTAACATGTTTTAATTAAAAGATTTAACAAAGCTCAAGATACAATGTGCCATTAGGTATAGGAACATAATGGGACATATTTACAGAGAACTGGTGAACCTCTTTTTATAAGTTTGCCTGTTTGTGCAATTGAGAGAGTAAATTTACTCATGAATCTAAGGAATATTATCACGTAGGAAGCCAGGTCCCAGAAACAGGCTTTTCCAATCCCAGTTCAAGCAAAACTTGACAAAAAGAATACTGCATCCCTGCCCCTAGATGTTACTTAATTTAAACATAAATTCCACTCATAGACAACTTTAAACCATATTTGCCACAAAAGTCATACTAAAAAGTATTTTTTCAGCAGTCATAAAATGACATCTGCAAGAAAGCTAACTAACCCTAGATAACCAGATACCCACCAAGATTCATTTATGGTGAAAACAGCATAAAAAGTCAACCATTAGCTAGAGGCATTAAGGGGGAGATAAATCATTTCAAACATCAACATCTGTGCCCTACAGCTGTCTCAGTCTTTTCAACCCTTTGCTGGAAAATATTAAAATGAAGCACAGATATAACTTTACTGGGAAACTATTTAAGGTGTAAAGTCAGAGGGAGTATTGAAAGTATTGGTCTGGGGGAAGAATTGAATCTATTGATATCATGATACTGGCAGAGCCAGCCTGAAAAGAAACTAAAGGAAGGTGTCAGGCTGCCATTTGGAATTTTCATGTAATTATCACAGGTAAAATTTTTTTTAGCCAAACAAACGCTCTCACTCTGGAAGATGTAAAGAAAAGTTTATTACATAATCTGTTGTTACAGTTTGAACATACAGTAGAAGCCATTATAACTCCTATAGCTTTCATATTGATAAGATTATTTTGGGAATAAACTTCTTAAGAGTGTGCACCCAATGAAGGAATACGTATTCTAAGACTAAAGAGGTAAGTTTCTCCAGTTCTTCTAACAACTCTCCAACATGCTCAATTTCCTGTTGTATCTAGACCAGAATAATAATTTAGATAGTGCACCATGAAAGAAAAACCTATCATGATAAAAATATGGATTATTTATTCTTATGAAAAACATAATAGTATATTTCCAGAGGTCACACACTTGTGAACATTTTCTGGTTTTGATGATCCATTGAAAAGTCTTGAATATGTAAAAATATCCATGCATTTATCATGTTTAATGCATGCTTTGTGTGAACTTGGATGGTATAAAAAGAATTAGAGTACTGTCATGCATGACTCACTCAAAATGTGCAGAAATACTAATCTTTCCATTTGTTAAGCATCTTTATTTATTTGAAATCGTACATGCATTCCAAAGAAAAGAACAACTGCCCTTTGCTCTCATCAGTCTTTTACACATTCAAAAAATATGACTGAACAAGAAGACCAAAGGAATCTCCCTTCAGTCCCAATGCTCAGAATAATTTTCTTTTTTTAAGTCCTGATTTGCCCCATCTCCAATTTCAACAAAAATAGGAACAATATCTACTTGAAATTTTTGCCGGAGTGAGTTATTTCCCTGTGAAAACTTGTCCGTATCCCACAGAATGCTTTCTAGGTGCATTTAAGAAAAATTCAGGTAGATTTCAAGTTTTGTGGTTTTGCTAATTTGCTTTGTTTTTAAATTGTTCAGAATGATTGGGTCTCGATATTTCTTTTTAATTTCATCATGGTAGGCATGGTGCTCTCACTAATTTGTCAGCTGCATAGATAGAAGAAAGGTGTTACTCAGAAAAAGTCTGCAGTGAAGCAAAGCAAAGCGAATACAGAGGGAATACATTCTGTGTGACACAGTAGATCTTTCTGGTTTCTTTAAGCCTTATCTGATGTAGTACGAACTACAAGGAGTCTGCACACACCATACATGCACAGTCAAAAAGATGAAAATCTGATAAAATTCCTTTGCCTGAGAAAATGCAAGGGAAGAAGGCTATATATACAGCTGGGAGACAACCTGGTGAAGCCTAGTAAAAAGCCTGTGTAATCTGCAGAACCCCCATTTTCTCTGAATGGATGGCAGGCACAGTCCTGAAGAGCACTACTTGCTACTGAAATTCTTTCAGCTACTACATCTTGTGACTTCTGCAAAGTCTTACCCTTTTCCAAGGCTGTTTGTTTAAGAAAAGGAAAAATGGAAAGAGAAATAAACAAATCATAAAGCCCAGAGGCCTTCTCAGAGAGCTCATAATCATGAAATGAGTTTTTCTTTATAGTCCTCAACAAGAGCAATAAAACAAACAAACAAACCGCAGAATTGAATTATTATTCTCCATTTACCAAGTCTGGAGCAGAGTTCTTGTGGCTGGTCCAGAGAAACGTTTCCCACCTATTTTCTCCTTGGATAAAGCAGAGATGGCACTTCATCTCCCTGTGTGTTGGTGTTTGCTGCACCTGAACTTCTGCTCCTGGCTTACACTCCTCAGTCTGCAGCATGCCCAGCACCTTCGTTTTCGCCATGCAGAGTCTTGTCTGGGAGGTGCAAGTCCTGCTGCCTGTCTCCTGAAGAGCTTAATGTGGTAGACATTCTCACATAAACAGACAGCCTCTGCACAAAGGCTCCCTTCCAAATTGTGACAAAAGTAGAAGCCCCTATAAAGCTAGAAAAGCTTTTTGTATTTATTCAGTGGCTAGAGAAAACAGGATGGCTAAATGGAGTTCTCAGCTGGAAGCAGTTCAAAATCATGCCTCTCCTCTCCCAAAAGCACTCTTTAAACAATGCTAGGCAGGAAAAGGAAAACACTTTTTCTCACACTGAAATTTCTACTTTCTACAATACATTTAAAAACACATTGGTTGGAAGGAGGCTAGGTTTGAAAGTGATTCACTAACCTTGTGGCTTGTACTTTCACTCAAGAAAACAGGGAAAGGGGAAGAAATGCTGGCCTACAGGTTCTGCTAGAGGACCTCCTCAGGGGTTTTAGGCAAGACCTTTGTAACAGTAAGGGCACAACTATTTGGAACAGGAGTTTGAAATGAGCTCTCTTAACTTTCAAGAACCTTTTTGTTTCCGGCATGAAGGAAAGATCAGAGGATGAACACAGTGGGATGATTAGAGCACAGAGGTTTGGTTGAGGTCTTATGGTGGACTTCAGGTATTTATTCACCCAGTTGAATACAGTTTTAACTTCATATTTCTAAACTTGTCACATACCAGGAGTGTTTGCTTGCACGCTTTTGAAAAGTAAACGTGATTTGTATATTCATGTAGTCATACTTGATTCAGATTAATAATCTTTCCAGAAAGGGACATGTGCCTATTACATTGTGAGGGGAGTGCTTGTGTACTAGCAGTCAAACCCTTGCTACCATCGCTGAAGCTAAACTTAAAAAAAAAAAAAAAGAAAGAAAGAAAGAAGAAAAGTAGCAAAAGAATTCTTTGCAGAAAGTAGAGTAGTGCTGTGAAGTCCTGAGCCACTAATCAGCCGAACCAATAGAAAGGAGCATACAGTGGAGCATAAATGTTAGTATCTTTAAATAAGCATACAAATACTTTAGGTACCTCAGAGCCGGGTCAATGTTATGAAATGGAAGTCTATAAGAAGACAACAACCCCATGTCACTGCATATAAGAATGTGTTTGTTTCCCTGTGTAATAACATACAGCTTTCTTACTAATACTCTGCCTAGGCTTCTGAAACAACCAATTGAATTCTACTGAGTAAGAATATGTCATACAGCCAGATTTTCAGTAATGCTTCCCGAGCATGAAATCAGTGATGTTGCAATCTGCCAGCATCATTGTTTTTAAGTCCCTTGGTGCTAAGGATGACAGTGCCAGTCTATGCAAGTCAAGCTCAGTGAGTTTCCAGACAGCTCTACTGGCCTGTAGCATTATTCACATCACTATTCAAAGTGCGAACTAGTCTGTAGTTGCACCAACTGCTTTACCTTGAGTCTTTTTTCCTTTGGTCACTCTGAATGAAAGATTTGTACTTTCCTTTCCTAGATGCTTTATCACTGCTTCTTTGGATCTAAGTGCTCAAAAGAAAGAGCTGGAAATCTGGACTGAGTACGACTTCCTGAGTGTGTCCCAGGAGGTTTTTCTGGGGAACAGTATATTCTTTTCCTGGTCATGCTCTTCATTCAAAACAAAAATTGCCTGGGCAATTGTTCGCTGTCTACCTGAACCTCATATCTGGAAGGTGGGTAATTACATTTGTGGAAAATTAAAGTGCATCAGGTGAAAACATCTCACTTATGGAAACATTTTCTGCTTTGAAACAGCTCCATGATGAATAACAGCACTAGGTGAAGGTTGATGGAGATGTAGCCCACCTCTTGCCCTTTTTAGGTGTTGTTAAATAAGCGGTTTACACTGTTTTGTGTTGTCCTGTTAGCTACTTTGGTATGAAGTACATAATAAGATTTTGTTTTGGACAGTGCAAGAGTTATTTGCTAGCTCATGAGCTATCCCGACAGCTGCCGGTTGGCTGTATGGAGACATTTGCGGGCTGGTGACTGTGTGGTGGTGGCTGCTGCCAAGCAAAGTCTTTAAGTACTGCAAAATCCTTTAGCTACTTCTGCAATCAGTTTCAGTTTAAACATGAGTGTGAAGTAAAAAATAATTATGGACAAAATATCATATGGAAGGGAGGCTACAGCTCCATCAGCAGAACTGTCATTTGGGAGTTGATCTGCCTAGAATGATTTTTGCAGTTTTGCTAACATGGGTGCATAGGTAAGTCTCTCATGTCTAGAAAGCTAAAGTGGCCTACAACATGATTAGTACGCATGGACCTTAGTTCTCCAGCTGACTAAAATTTCACAAGGCTGTTGTACTTTTCACAGTGGTGGGCAGTCTGAGACTGGAAGTTTCACAGAGCATCAGTAAAAACTCCTGTACATGTAGCAGTCTGAGCACAATTACTTTTATAACTCTAAAAAATCCAGGTTTGTATTTATCTATCAGATGTTAAGAATATTAACTTGTTGAAAAATTATATGTAAGGTATTTTTATTTACAAATAAAAAATCAAACAAGAAGATGCAGAGATGCAAAGGGTGCTTAATTCTGCAGTTCAATGGTGGAATTAAAAATTAGAAAGTATACTTCAAATAGAATTCACAAAGTGAATATACATATAGAAATGTATCTACTGAAAAAACTAAATGCAAGATACTAATTTGCAGAAGAGACTCATGCAATCTCCTACTGGAAGAAGAACCTCCTGCACACCATTTCCTGTAATAAAGGAGTTTTGGATGCATTTGGATGCATTTATAACAGCAAACTTCACCAAAAACTACAAAATGTGGATGCCTATGATTATTCCACACTATCATTTTCATTCTTGGAGCATAAAAAAGGAAAGATGCATAAAATAATCAGGAAACCCAATTAACCAATTAGGTAAAATAAAGAAGAAAGATTAATAAATCCATTCTGAACTACTTGGTATAGATTTTTTGCAACTTAGCTTGCTTTGGTTATACTACTTACACTTTTGTTTATGCTCTGTTTATCTTATTTTCTGCTGTAAAACATTCTTTTATTTAACTGAAAAGGACATGGTGTGTTTCTGTTTCAGGTGGTTGGCAGAGCTCTGATCCCGTTCAAGACTTCCTGGATTCATAGTTTATTAGTCCCACAAGGACTATGGTTATCTGATCTGCACTCTTTGAGTAGATGACACAAAACTTCATCAGGAATATTTGAATCATAGAATCGTTAAGGTTGGAAAAGACCTCTAGGATCATCAAGTCCAATGAATTCCCTAAACATCATGCAGGACCATTCATAGCATGAAAAGTTAGTGAATCATGTGCTATTTGAAAATGTGTTTTATAGAGCATCTCCAGATAACATATGAAGAGAATCATAGAGAACGGCAGTTGTTGGTTTTGACACTAATCTACATTATTTTTCACATAGCTTTTCAAAAATGAGAACAAGCTATTACTGCATTTTGAACTTGTGTAGGCTGACTGTATAGTTGTGTACAGAAATATATCCCACATTAGATAGAGACAAAGTATTACAGACAAGTCCGATGAGTTGCGTCACGCTGCAAACACAAAAGACAACTCCTCAGTTATTTTGTTGCAATACAATTCCAGACATTTTTGAACTATGAACCAGAATTAAAAATACATATACAAACCTAATATCTGTTCTTTTTCCCAAAAGGGGAAATATTTATAAATAAAACTTCATGAATCTCTCAGTAAAAAAATCAAGATTGTATGAGATTTCAGAATACTGAAGTTGGCACTGCCCACCTAACAGTTTTTGAATGAATATTCATGGTATTTTATGTGTTCAGATATGCACCAGGACGAAGTATATTTCCTGGTTTTCATCTTTCAAAAGGATAAACACCCTGGTTGTTTATCAGTGAGAGTAAATATACAGAGGATTAAAGTGCATACGTACTTTTTTTAATAGTAGTATGCAGTTGCAATGTTTTGTCTTGAACCAGCCTTCATAGGATGGGGTACAGTGTATTTAATGAAAAGGGTTGACTTGAATGACAGCTGAATACCACAAAGAAAAGGGCAGCCCTGCATGGGTCATGACTGAAATTGGCTTCTGCTGTGATTTAGTAAGAGCTTTTCAGTTGGGAAGTGGATATTGTAACTCACAAAAGGTAACTTACAGCAACAAATTGAGCTGAATAGAGCTCTGAACTAATTCATGGTTTATTGAGTTCCCCTCTTGTCAGTGATAGGCAACAGTTAACTGAAGTGATTAGCTCAATATTCAGTCACAATGATGTACAGCCAACTTTCCAGCTTACAGAAATCCTGACAGGTTTTTTTAAAATCCTGGTAAGTAACATAATTAAAAACAAAGAAAATAAAAGAAAAAACACTCAAAATTTGCAGCATGGGAGAGTTGAATTCAGCACAAGCCAGAGGACAATGGTGTTCTTGAAATGTATCATAAAACGCACAGCAGCAATTTCAGTGTTTACTTCAATAAAAGGAGTTTTAGATAGTTCTTGTTACTGCCCAGCATTACTGGGTACACCAAGGAAACTTCTGTATTGCTGATATTGTTACTTGCCAACTTATGAAAATAAATAATAATTAATAACCCTTAGCTAGTATGTACACTAACTCTGAAATCAGAGCGAGCTACAAATTTCCATTTTCCTGGCATCGAGAGAAGACAGCAGTGAGTTAAAATATCAGTAGATTTTTGTAACTATCATAATGGATAAAAAAATAAGCATGAGTTCATACCAGAGGGTAGCTTTGCAACATCAGAATTTATAAGCAAAGGCTTAAAGACCAGACCTCATGCAATAAGAGACCTCATTGTCATCGCAAGTTACAATGAGGTTCAGCTCTGTTTTCCACTTACAATTTCCAGGTATGGCTGTATCTAATCCCGGAGGCAAATAGCTGGCTAATTTCTGTGCTCAGCAGAAAGAAGGTATATTTGTGCATGCTTTTCCAAGGTCTACTTACCAGTGCTTATCCAGATCGTGTAATGAAGTATGTGAAGTCCCACTCTAACCACAGAAGACCCCTAAAAGTGCTTAGTAATATCATAAAAACATCTGCTTCATAAAAAAAGCTTCAATTGGCAACAATTTAAACCAGAAGTTCTGACAAAAAATGTATGCTTTCCTTAAAGAGTGTGAAGAAGGCTTGAAGCAAAGTTCCCTTTTAATCCTGCTTTTAGAAAACTTCTATGCAATGTTTTTGGGCCAACCTGGAAGAAATGGGTCCCTGCTTTTGGCTAGAGGCATGAGATGCCTTTTCAAAGGTATAGCCAACATCTACTGTTATTAACAAAGCTACCTTGTAACCATTTAACCATAACCTTAAAGGGTCTTAAAGGGGGGTACTCCATGAAAAAGACCTGAAGTCAAAGCAAGTGGGCAGTCAGGAGACTGAAAAAACCTCTAATTTTCAACCTGTGGGTTAGAAAAAAAAAAGGCTTAGGACTAATATTACCAGCACAATTGGAGTTACATCAGGAGGTTAGAGAAATGTATTAAAGAACAAATATCAAAAGGCATTGAACTGTTCAGGTACGTAGGTATTTAAGTCATATGAAATAGAAAGTATATTATCTCATTTTTGCCCTACTTACTTCAAAATATGTAATAACAAAGGAAAGGGCAGATGACCCTCAAATGTAGTTGCTGGTTTATCTGTGATTCCTGGCATTATTCATAAATACTGTGGATCAAATTCCTCCTTGCTGTAGCATCCCTGATTTCAGTGGAGTTTGATCAATGAGAAGTTTGGTCTTTGTACAGAGCAGATTGCACATTGCATCCACACATATAAAAGCATCTTTTTCATAATGGCAGCAGTTTTTCTAGCACTATCGCAGGTGTTTGGCAACAAATTATCATCCTGTTTCTGCTGGTAACAATAGTAGGAGATCCCAGAAAACAGAGAGAGATAATTAGCTGTTCCTGTAAAATTGTAAAAATTCATATAAATCTAATTGGCTGTATTCATATCCACTTGCAATCATAGGATACAAAATCAATATTGGGAGACTCAACGTATTTTGAAATATCAAATTACTAATACTTACAAAGGGAACTGCTCATGATTGGTCCACTAAATTGAAGAACATCCAGCAAATCAGTTGAAATAATGAATAAATTCAGAGAAATCATGACTAGTTCACCGATGTTCTGCAAACAGTAAAACACATTACATTTGTTGAATAAGTTATGAATTCAGAGTTATTTATTAAATTCTACAAAGCAGCATGTCTGCCACAATCAAGCGGAACTCTCAGGCACGTGATTAACTTGAAGAATGTGACTGGCCTGACTAAACCCAAGGGATTACACATGCTTTTAAAATTCAGAATCTTGTTAGGTGTTTTGTATTGGAAACAGGAGACTTCTAAATGTAACCAGTGGAAATTTTGCCCTTCATTTCCAGAGAAGCAGTAATAAGGAGGGTTGTTCTTTTTTGTTTATGCTTCTTTTTGTGTAATTCTCTCTTTTTTTCTTAATTACATATAATTAACATTCACTATCATATCATTCCAACTGTTTATCTGTCTGTGCATCTCTGAGGATATCTGAATCATCACATGTCACAGCCCGCAGGTGGGGAAAACAGGTCTTTACTAGGACTTCAAGGTTTGCCTTCAAGTACCCATGAACTCCCTCATCATGGTTGCAAGGCAGATGTACAGTTGAGATACTACTGGTGGCTGTCCAAAGAACTTTGTAAAACTTACCTCTGAGCTATGGACATAAACTAGCAGGGAATTTAAAAAAGGTAACTTAAGGCTGATTTAACAGACATCCTAACCTCCAAAGTTATACAGAATTATTTTTCAGAATGGTAAGGGAGACATTTTCTAGAGCAGTACGAGACGCATCTACACTGTCAGTGTAGTTTGAAGTGAATCCTTCTAATTACATCTTTTATGGTGCTTTGATTCACACTGAAAAGTGTCCAGAAGCACAAACAGTATTACTTTCAGACGAAACTCAACAAGAAAGAATGCTTCAAAAGGGAACCTGACTGTACTTTAGCCGTTGATGGATGCTCAGTTCCCAGGACCATGTTAGCTCTAGCCTGTAGGAGTTCCCCATGCATAGAGTTCATATTGGCATCTGATAGACCCATTCCTAGTGTACAGCACTATTTATTAGTTTAGATATATCTCGGTGTGTCTAAATTGCTTCAGCGCTATCAGTGGATCTATTCCAGCTCATAATACATAGTAATCTGAATTATTCTGTTTCTATAGTCTAAACTGTTGGCAGAAGGGTCTTTTCAATTAAAGATAAATGTACAAATAACATCCTAAAACTTTACAGAAATATTTGTCATAAAAATCAACTTTCTACCATTCCCAGAGTCACATAATGTTGAGTTTTTTTGTAGTGTTGTTTAGTGGCAGTCCCCTGTTAAGTTAGTGTTTGTAACTTTTTAAAAACTCAGAAGCTTCTTAACCAGATTTTCTTATTTTTGATAGTCATGAAAACAGCTCTATAAAAGGAAGCGGAATGTGTAATCATTTCAACATTATCTGTTAGGTACAAAGAATGGGTTTAATCATTTCATTAATCAGCCATCTTTATAGATCAAACTATATTCAGTCTTCCCTGAAGATTTTATTCTGTGATCAATGTATGAAAAACTAAAATGGTGAACAGGAAATTGAAACTGTTATTATACAGGAAATAACAGCACTCTGTCAAAATCTACAGAAGAAACATATGTTCAAAGTTACTGTCAACATCTAACATATCAGATCAGATAGAGAGAAAGACCAAAATTACAAGAATCATTATAATATGAATTCAGGGCAAAGTTCTGTGTGAAAATAAATCCTTTCCAGCTTCACAAAAAAGAGCTGAACACAGAGTATCTGATGGAGCAAAGATCCTGTCATAATTTCATAAACCAGCAGATCATATGGCAGAAATTTCACTTCCCTCTCCCATCCCTCCAGACTTCATACAGCCACAACTGTAATATCTAATATGTGTCATGAACTTTGTGCCTTCATTATCAATGCCTAGCTTGCAAGAACTGCTGTGGTGTTCATTACTAGCCAGGAATTAGGTGTTTAAGTGCTATTGTCTCTAGTACAGTCCTGCTACAATGTATTTGGATTTATTTGTGATTTTAAATATTGTTTGATTAAAGCTGTTAGAAAGTGTCGAGATGGAACAGAAAGTCACATAAAATACACCAAGTTCTGGGAACTGCTGACAAGGTTTATGAACATTTGTAAATGAACTGATAAAAATGTACTCTCTGATAATCGTTACTGCCTCAGTACTTAACTGTTACATTATCTGTATTTGTTTAAGCTTTCTGCTGGTCATACAGTAAATCATCACATGGAAAACATTTTGCATTGAAGGCAACCTTCGTATGGCAACAGGTGGAATGAGAAACCTACCCATCTAGATGGCATGCAGCATTTAACCACCAACAGTAACATATATTTTCCACATTCATTTCACCTCAAACTCAAAGGGAAGTTAGGAACTACAAAACACCTGGGATTTACCAGCCACAGAGCTTCCAGGGAGTGTATAGCCTCTCTTTTCTTCACACTTGCTAATTACAGCTTCTAGAACTAAGTTTTTTAGTCAGAATACTGCGCAAGATGCTAAGTACAGCACAGGCAGAGTAGCAATGCACATTTCTGCTGGTGAACACTATTCAGACATGACTCAGTTTGGTAGAGTCCTGAGCTATGTGTTCAGCATGGCCTCAAGTGTGCTTATCATAAGAAATTTTCTGATCAGTAATATTTTAGTAGGTTCCTGTTAAGTGCTTCTTCTGAGACCAGGTGCTCTTCTCTCCCCCAAGATCCATGAAGCAGTAGACCATAAGCTCCGCAAGTTCTCAAGTCGTCTCATGCAGTTGAACTATGCAATGGGAAAACAGTAAGCAGTACCCAAAAAGAACAAGATGTGCAAATTTTCAACAACAGTCAGAAAGCTCTCTGAGCTAACAGAAACAAGGGAGGGCTTCTAATAGCTTCTGACTCCTCCGGTAAGGGACCATCACCAAGTCTTGAACAACTGATAAAACCATATCCAATAGATCACCCTTGACTCTTTACCTTTCCAATGCTTCTTGTTACTTATAAGTACACTTATAATATTTATATTATATATTACTTATAAGAATAAGCTAACTTTTGTCTCTAATCCTTTTAAATCATATTTTCTACTATGATGAACACAACTGTGCTCTCTGTATCATATTTAAACCAAATTCTTTCTTTCTTTTTTCTTCAGTCTCTAGGCCAGAACTTGGCTCCAACAGCCTTGTCTAGACAGCCAGGTGTCTAGGACTCATGTTAACAGCTAATTCCTAATGTTTGATACAGTCTAAAAATTGATAGTAGGCCTAGACCATTGCTTTCTTCCATGAATTGTATAGCCTGTGTTTTAGCATATTACAGTTATGCTATTAGCAAACTGAAAAGCTGAGTATCTCTTGCTTCCCGCTATGTGAGGCAGGTAGTTTTGAAAAGTAGTGCTGGGTTTTACACTGTATGAATGTTAGAATTAATGTGAAAAAAAACCATATTAAAATGTGATTGTTATAGACACAGGCAGACCAGAGTTTTGAAACTGTCAGGACAGTTTCTACTTTTCCTACTCATACCGTGGAAGGTGAACCTGCTGGACAAATGCTGGGAAAAAAAATCAAAAAAAAATGAAAAGACTTAAAACATACTGTGACTTCTGTGAGACCCCCTTAGCCCTCCCTCTTCTAAATCTGGAGGATCTCCAAAGACCTTGGATCACAAAGTGACTATAAACTGTTCGGATCAATCCCAGCTTGATGCTTTGATGGTCCACTTGGACTCCATCAGGAGGCTGTGCTGGTACTCTTTTCTTGATGCCAGAGTAAGGCTGTTCCACTTTTGTCTGGCATCTAGATAAATAACATCAGTCATTGTCTTTACTACTTACTTCAGGTAAAAGTAATGGAAAATATATTCCCCAGCTCCATTTCTACTATTACCAGTCTCTACCTTTGGGAAGAATATGGTCACTAGCCTTATAGGCTTAGAGGCATAGAAAAGAAATGGGAAAAATGATGTGGAATAAGTAGAACCCCTTCCACACAAAAGAAGGATATTTAGGTTCACAGCCCTATATGGTGGGATTTACAGCCACAGTGTGGACCCAAAGTTATTTAACAAAACATGATATTCCACCATTCAGGATAATTTCATTAAAATTTACACAAATATTCACTATATTTGCAGCAATAATGTTGCTGCAAGTATTTGTCTTGCGCATGTTGTTAAAACACTTGGTGAGTCAAATTTTGCTTTGCTGGACAAGGCTACAGTGACTTGTAATAACTTACACTGAGAAAAGGAAAATGTGGCATTGATTTCACCTTGAACACAACATCCGCAGGAGAAATGTCTGCTGTTACACACTGGACCGTAGAAAATTACACTATTATCAATACCATGTTTCTTTTGGTTCACTTATGGAATATCTCTCTAATTCTGACATGTGCTATACTATGTCACCTCCATGTGTGGTAGACTTACTCCTTTCATCTAGCTTTCAAGGTAGAGGACCTGAACTTAATTTCTTTTTTTTTTTTTTCAGTCTGGTGAAAGCATTCTCCAGTTGATCCATAATACAAAGCAGTGGTTTGCACACCACTTAAATAAGCTGTCATAAAAAGAAAACTGGAATTCACAAAATTTGCTGGAGTTGATGTTCATTCTTTCTCAACTGCAGTCTGTGCAAAAATGAAATTCACTATCTTTAGATTGATTGCTGTGTTATACACCAAGCTCTAGTTCTTCATAGTCTGACCACCTTGAGTGATATATGTTAATGGCTTGCTTTAGCAATACACCTAATATAAATCTTGCTGTCGTTGATGAAAGAAATAAAAGTTTTATTTGTTAATGAAATATGATGTAGTCTTTCTGGTGCTCTATTTAAACATCACATAGGAGTAGATCATGGTTTTAGAAGTCAGGAGTAGCCCCAGGCCCTCCATAATTCTAATTGATGTAAATGAAGAAAATAATGAAAGCTTGTGTGTGCTGACCCTGTTATACAGGGTGGTTTCACCTCAATTAATCAAAGAACCTTTAGAGATGTTGCAAGCATCTGGCCTGAATAGAGAGTTCTTTAGATTCTGATGCTAAACTGGCTGCACTCAGTTGAGATACTGTGCCCAGATTTCTAGTGAAACTGCTTAGTTTCCAAATGCTGACATGTTTAAAGGAACTACCGTCTTAAAAACAAAACTGAATTCCTCTGCTTGGAAAAAATTGTCCTTGGTGTTGGATAAATATGAGATGCATGGACAAATCTGAGAGCAAACAGCTCCTCTTGGGAAGTTTGTGCTCTTGCTACGAATCTGAAAGCACAGCGAAAACTCTCATTTTGTATTTGAAATACCAAATACCGGGTTTGACAAAATTAATAGTACGTAGAACAAAACCTAGGAATAATGCTTGCTTTTCAGTCACTATCTTCATAAAACTGACATTTGAAAAAGCTAATGCAGTTCAGAATTATTATTTATTTTTACTCTGCAGTAGCTTATTCTAACATTTTTCTGGAAACACAGATACTCTGGTAGCAAGATACCTTTGTCATATCTGATATGTGTACTTTCCATAAAATGACCTTCATGCCATGCAGCCAATAATGTTTGCAAGTAAAACCTGAAGACAAATGAAGGTCTGTAATAACACAGTGAAAGGTTATGTTTATTGATTACAAGACTGAATATTTTTACAGTGGTATTCCTTCCTCATAAAAATGAAGCATGCAGACTTTTTTTAAAAAACTAGAAGTATTTACAATTGTTTTACAGATGTGGTTATTTAATTTTCCGGTGAGTTTATAGAGTATTCAGTATCAAAGCAGTAATTCGAAAAACCGATTATGTACAGAATGAATTAAAAAAAAAAACAAACCTTGGGGAGAAGGTCCACCCATATGCTGCTCATACAAATTTAAAAGCTGCCTAGCTTTTTGAATTGTAAACACTGCATAATGAAATTTCTATAAGTTTAATGTCTTTTAAATGTGTAAACATAGACTTGTTTTTGCAAATTGTAAAAGGTGTTTTTAGACAAAAAAGGAAGAGGCAGGACAGGAAAAATATGAGAGTGTGGTGAAGATTAATAATAAAAAAAAGAAAAGAGTGGCAGGATAACATTCTGATTAAAAGGCAAAGGACTAGATGAGTTGTTTAGTACTCCTCGCAAGTGTTTTTTCTTCTCAGGCACAATTAGCTTCATGATATCACCAAAATTGTACAAAAAAAAAAATTTTGTCTGAGCCTTCCTTCTCTTGAAAAAGTGTGTCCTAAAGAAAAGAAAAATCTGGTTTCATACTTCTTTCCTGGAGCCTTTGTCAGGTTTTTTACTTGTCTTCCTTTCTGAAGAAATTTCTGCAAATGCAAATCTGAAACAGTCTGAAGACTCTTTGTGGTCAAAAAGCCGGATAAGCAGAAAGTAGCACCTTCCTGTGCTTTCCCAAGCCTGTCAAAAGGGTGCCTGCATTAGCCTGAAAGTAACACTACAAATCTTTGTACATCAGCAAAGATCAAAATATGAGGAGAACCGTCCTTTTCTATTTAAACTAAGATAAAATACAAAGCTGAGTCAGGAACCCAAGCAAGGTTTGCAGGAAAGCCCTGCTGGGCCGAACACCCCTCTGCGTATCTCTTTCTGACAGTTGCTTGTGTTTTTCTGGAAGAGAAATTAGAAGACCAAACCTAATTGACCCTTATCATTCCGTTCTCTCCCTGAATGGAGATTGCCTTTCTAAAGCTATAAGGCTTTTTCTGAATACAAGAAAGAAGTGAATTTAAGCAGCAAAAGAAGGGCTTTGTCAATAGGAAGCCATGAGCCCAGAACAATGAAGAATTAGACGTTTTGTTATGAAAAACAAAGCTTATAAATATATCTTCTTTCTCCAGGGAACTTAAGCGTCTCTTGGGTCACCTACCTGAGATATTATGACAATTGGTTTCACTATGGTCAATTTTAGCAGACCGTAATGAAGAAAAGAAAGTCATCACTTACAGATTAAAAGTCTCAGTATTGTGTATTATACACTGAACATACTAAGGAACAAACTAAAAATGATCAGTAATGGCCTTCTTGCTTCCATCTCTTAAGTCAAATGCAAGAAAATGAAGTATTTTTCTAATAGATTTTTTTAAAAAAAACTGTGGCTCCAAAGGGCTTCTCGTTTTGTAGAAGCTGTCGGATGATTGGATATCTGTGCAGGAAGTGCAGGTTATAAATACAGACCATGTGCAACAACAATGCCACAACAGAAAAGTCAGCTGGGTTTCTGATTTCTCTTCTGACCTTTGAGTGCAATTGCCATATTAATACATGACATTAATATTGACAAAGGTCCCAGGAGGCATTTTTGACCCTAAGTGAAAGCAAGGATCATTCCCTAAGGGGAAAAGAGAATGGCAACTTGAGAAGGTACAGTGGCCAGAGGTGTTGGAAGCAAAGTGATGAGTTGGAAGTGCCAGCAGGGGGTCCTGGTCCTGACTTCTCACTCTGCCCAAGGTGAGTAGTAAGGAGTGGGGCAGCTTGTACCCCATACAGCAACTTTTCCACACCACTGTCTTTTGCTTAATGTGGACATCTTATGGCATTTCTTGTTTAGACTGAGCAAGTCACAGTAGTTAATAATTTATAACAATATTCGATGACATGGCAGAAGACTCCTTGGTCTTACAGTATCAGGCTTCCCTCACCAGCAGAGTTTTCTCCTATGCAAGGAAATGGGAGGCCAAAATTAACCTCTTTGTACTTTCTGGGTAACATATACCAGTTGTTATCGGGTACTCCTCGTTACACCAATTACATTGGTTGTTGCACATTTCTGTGTTTTAACAGATAACCTACAAAAATAAGAAGCATCTGGCTTATCTCTTCAAAGGGTTAAGCTTAATTCCTAGCCACATGCACTGTCACAGTGGCACATAAGAATTAATATAGGAGCATTATGCTATTCAAAGGAAAAAGAAACAAAACTTAAAATTTTCAAACAGGAAGAAAGCTTTAACCTAAGCCTCTGAAGTACTCCAGATCATTTCTGTCTTACAAGATGAATCACAGTTTAAACAAGATCATAACTTACTACTCCAAAGTCTTCCTTAAACAGAACTATGATTTGCATCATATTACATGAAGCTCCCACTTTTTGCTTTTTAATATAATGGAACTGTCACATGAGCCATGTTTGTTTTGGACAGAAGCATGTTTCTACTTGATTTCAGCAATTTATTCTGATCCACTCTAGTATATTTGCTGCATTATTTTTTTCCAATGAAGACTGCACAAATCTTCTAGCGCCTACTGCTGCTGCATATTTATTATCAGATGACTGCATGGTTCTTTCCGCCTAGGTGGGAAACACAAATGTCGTGGTTTAGCAGCAGCTCAGCCCCACACAGCCGCTCGCTCACTCCCCCACCGGTAGATGGGGGAGAGAATCAGAAGGGTAACGCTTGTGGGTTGGGATAAGAACAGTTTAATAATTAAAATTAAAAGAAACAACAGTAGAAATGCAATGTAAAGGAGAACAACGAGAGGCACAAAGCCCCGGGGGAGGGGGAAGGGAGGGGAGAGGGGGAACGAACCGCCGAAACAAACCGCACGCGCCGCAGCCACTCGCCGCCCGCCGACCCCGCGCTGCCACTGCCCCCCCTCAATATACTGGTCATGGTGTCACATGGTATGGAATGAACCTGCCATTGGCCAGTCGGGGTCAGCCGCCCCCACCATGGCCCTGCCCCTCCCAGCCCCCCCTGCCACTCCACGCAGCAATGCGCGGGAAGCTGGAAAGGTAGCCGACCCCCACAGTGAGGAGAATTAACCCCTTCTCAGCCAAAACCAGCACATTCTCCACCCCTTATTCCATACCATTTACACCATGCCCAGGTCCCATATGATGCAATACAACCGTACGAACCACCACCCCTCCCCTTCCCATCCTTTAACATAATACACAGACATCATTCCCTTAGTTCACGGACCTTCCCTGTAAAATGTCCATTAAAATGTCCATTGAGTTCACCCAGTCCATGACTCTGGGCTCCATCTGTTGGTGAATGAGTTTATGGATGGGGATCAGAGAGTCTCTGTTGGTGCGATATTGCCGCCGGTGCACTGTTGTGGTGGCGATTGGCACCTGTTGTTCTTCGACCTTCAGCAACCCCACCACAGAAGGGTCCTTTGAGAGACCGGGCAAGGTAGACAGCTGTTCAGTTTCCTCCGTCTCCAAGGCAGCTACACCAAAAGCCCACTTGTAACCTTTTGGGTCCTTGAAATACCCTCTCCTGAGGTAGTCTATGCCAAGGATGCACGGAGCCCCTGGGCCAGTCACGATGGGGTGCTTCTGCCACTCATTGCCAGTTAGGCTCACTTCGGCCTCCAATACAGTTAGCTCTTGGGATCCCCCTGTCACTCCAGCAATGCTGATGGGTTCTGCCCCTATATAGTTCGATGGCATTAAGGTGCACTGTGCGCCGGTGTCCACTAAAGCTTTATACTCCTGTGGGTCGGACGTGCCAGGCCATCGGATCCACACAGTCCAGTAAGCCCGGTTATCCCTTTCCTCCACCCGGCTGGAGGCAGGGCCCCTCTAGTCCTGATCGTGGCAGTCACAACTCACTTCCTGTAAATGTGAATCAGGAGTCCCTCTATTACACTTAGAAATAAAATCTGCGCTTCTACTCCTCTGTCTGGGGACTTGCTCGCTGGAAACTGGAGCAGCAGCTTTCCTGGAAGAGCCTCCCTGAGTGACTGTTCTTCCTTGCAGTTCATGTACTCGTGCCTGTAGGGTCGAAGTAGGCTTGCCATCCCACCTCATCATGTCCTCTCCGTGGTCACGCAGGTAGACCCATAGGGTGGCCCGTGGTGTGTATCCCCTTCTTTGAGCCAAAGGACGCTTATTCCTAACAGCTGAGACACTGCTTTGTCGAGGTGGGGAGTAGGACAGATCTTCTTTGAGTTGCTGGACCTCTTGGGATAGTTTGTCCACAGCAGAGACAAGCGAGGAAGAGATATTTGTGTCGTAATCCCGGAGTCGATCTATCACCTCTGCCACCGTTGGTGTCTCGTCATCTTTCCATGACATCACTGCCAATGAGTTTGCATGCGAAGATGGTGCGCTCCGTACAAACTTCCGCCACATGGGTCATGTGCACTCGGCTTCATCTGGATCTTTGGATGACCGTTGATCGTCTAGGTCACCATAAATCACCTCAAACACAGCTAATTCCCTGAGATACTGGATGCCTTTCTCCATAGTTGTCCATTTTCCTGGGCGATATGTAACGTCTTCTTTAAAGGGATACCTTTCCTTCACTCCAGACAGGAGTCGCCTCCAGAGGCTGAGGGCTTGTGGTTTTTTTCCAATTGCTTTGTCAACGCCCCCTTCCCCAGAAAGGGATCCCAATTGTTTGGCTTCTTTTCCCTCTAGTTCCAGGCTACTGGCCCCATTATCCCAGCATCAGAGCAGCCAGGTGACAATGTGCTCACCTGAACGACGGCTATAATCTTTTCGCATATCTCGCAACTCACTTAAGGACAGGGATCCGGTGGTCTCTATTTCATTTATTACTTCTCCCTCCTCTCCCCGCGATGGCCCTGGTTCTTCATCATCCCGTTCTAAACGAGTTGATGTCCGCTTCCAATATTTCGTCTTGTGTATGGGGGCAACTGATACTGGTACGGGTTTATTTTCTGAGCTAGCTCCGGTACTTGTTGTGGGGGTTTGAGTGGCTGCAGTGCCTGTTGTCAGGGCTGGATTGTCTACAGTGCCAGTCACTTTGCATTTCAATCCAGAGACATTCTCTTCCCCCTGGGGGCACTGAATACTGTTGAGCAGGGCTCGGTATGCATGGGCCAGACCCCAGCATGTTGCAGTTATCTGTGTCTCTCTGGAGTTCCCAGCGTAACAACATACTTTCTCCAAATATTCTACTAGTTTTTTTAGGATTCTGCACTTGTTCGGGGGTGACACTCCAAAACACTGGGGGTGCCCACTGCCCTAGGTATTTGCCCATGCTATCCCACATGCCCTGCCACTCGTAACTATCAAGCCTCGGGGCAGATTTCTGGGTGATATTCTTAAGTTGCTTAGTCAAAACCAAAGCAACATGCCCAAAAACTAACAATAAGCGCACCTTAACCACCCAAGGATGTTCAAGATACAAAAACGTTGTTGTAACAAAGGCACAGACATCATAGAACAAAGTTGCAAAGGTACTATTCTGTATTTCCTCCATATAAAATCTCTCAGAGGAGGAGGTATAATTGCTAATTGCCTCAACAAGGTGGTATCCGAAGTACAGTAACGGTTTCAGCAAAAACCCCAAATACCAGATAAAGCTGAAAACGAGTGTTTGTATAACAAATCTTGTAGGCAAAACATTACTAATCACAGCAGAACACAGCAGACTCAAACAACCAACACCGATTTTTAACACCAACTGCAAAAAGGACAACATGGTGCTGGGACCAGCAGCTGTTGTTATCTCCAACCCTTGAGCCCCACGTTGGGCGCCAAAAAGACTGTCGTGGTTTAGCGGCAGCTCAGCCCCACACAGCCGCTCGCTCACTCCCCACCGGTAGATGGGGGAGAGAATCAGAAGGGTAACGCCCGTGGGTTGGGATAAGAACAGTTTAATAATTAAAATTGAAAGAAACAACAGTAGAAATGCAATGTAAAGGAGAACAACGAGAGGCGCAAAGCCCCGGGGAGGGGGGAAGGGAGGGGAGAGGGGGAACGAACCGCCGAAACAAACCGCACGCGCCGCAGCCACTCGCCACCCGACGCCGCGCCGCCCGCGCGCTGCCACTGCCCGCCCTCAATATACTGGTCATGGTGTCACATGGTATGGAATGAACCTGCCATTGGCCAGTCGGGGTCAGCCGCCCCCACCGCGGCCCTGCCCCTCCCAGCCCCCCCTGCCACGCCACGCGGCAGAGCGCGGGAAGCTGGAAAGGTAGCCGACCCCCACAGTGAGGAGAATTAACCCCTTCTCAGCCAAAACCAGCACAACAAAGAGGATATGTGACACTGAGGGAAACTAAACTGGAAGAAGAAAGTAGACATAACATAAAGAATATTCATTTACATTTCTAAAAATATGCTGATATTTTGCATTAACTTATAACACATTATTCTATACAAATAAAATTAAGATATTATTTTGCGAGGCCTCTGTTTTATTCCAAAGAACTGAGCTTTATTGTCTTTTAAATAAGTCAGAATTAAAGATCTATCATATTCCTTTCTACACCCCCAGTTACCATTTTAAAGTACTACCTTGTTTTCTTACCATAAATTTATGAGTAGAAACCAATGCAAATGAATATCGACAATAAGAGAGTCTGTTTAATTTGTGCCTATATAAATGATCACCGTACAATGTTACTGAAGGCACACAGGCTTCTGTGTTGCCATAAGAGTACCTCATGGATTCCTTTTTTCCCACCCTCTACAGAAATCTGCTGACAAATTTTTTCAAAGGTGAATATACTAAATTCACAACCTAATTTATGTGCGTTTTCTCTTACCCTTGTTTTCCTGTTATCTGAGTCAAAACACACCTCTCTCCTATCCTTACTGCCCTGGAGAAGTAGACTGAGAGATAGACAGGACTTTGATAGATGATATAGGGGTTAAACTGGCTGGACAGCAAGTGAGCAGGACCTGTTGTGATTATACTTGACTAGATTTGTTGATGTTTTTGCATTGGGACAACTTGATCCTTCCATCACAGCATCTGTAATGCCTCTGCACACAGAAACCTTGGGGTAAATTAATGGCCAGGTTAGAATGATTTGCATTTTCTTGGGTAATAAACACAATACACTATATTGCAGGAAGTTTCCGGTCTATTTCATTATACGAGCAATCCAGTTGCGATTTACATATTTGCCACTGTGATAGCCAAACATTTTTCAGACCAGTATGTCAACTGACTTTTTTTCCCAAAAGTACTTAAATATCTGGAGGTGCTAAAACTTACTTGGTGTTGACCCTACCCAGGCAGGTTCATTACAGAATTAGGAACAGAAACAGCAGGAATTAAAGGCTCTGCTCCCATATATCCTGAGCAGCCTAACTACTAAATAACAGCATAGGAATGAACAATGTATTTTTCATGATCACACACATATATCATGATACTATCATGTGTAATGAAACTATTAAATCAAATATTATGGCAGGCTAATAGGTGGACAGCAGGGAGCAGAGAGGTCAGAGTATTGTGTAACTTATGGGTTTAGTACATTCTTGCTGATTGCAAGGGATTTGACAACGTCCAAAGGCAGCTTTTAAGTAGAAGCCCAGCTTCTACAGGCAATACGAGCCTGTGAAGACATGGGTATACACTGACAGCAGAGTCATTTAGATACACTGCTGTCTTACCAAGTATGCTGCCCATCACTATTACAGAGCCATGTTCCTCTTCCCTTGCTGTCTTTCCAGTTCATGAATCTTTCATTCCTTTGTGCACAGTCAGCTGTGCTTTAACAGGAGCATTGATGGGGTGAGAGGAGGACAAGTTATTTTATACAGAACGCTCATCATATCATTGTGTCTGTTTAATTAAAATGTTCATGACAGTTGTGATTAACCCAAATGATGTAGGTTAGATTCCTCTCAACCTGAACCCCGGATCAGGACTCAGAGGGCTGAAGGACTTCACTGACCAGCCTGCCCCTTCTCCTTCTATACATTTGTTAAAGGGCAAGGGCAAACACTATCTCATGCAAAGTTTGCTACATAATCAGGTTCTCTGCTAATGACAGACATAGTTGGGGTATATAAATAAGAATAAAGTTTTCCTCACAGTTCCTAATGCATACCTTTCCTATTTTATAATACACAATTTTTGTCCAAGTAACTGGCACAGCATTTGAGTTCAGAAATAAAGGTGATGGGATCCACACAGAATAAAATAGCTGTAGCTGGTCATATCGTGGCCCTGTTAAGTTTAATATCCTTTCTCCAGTACTTGCCAGAAGCTTGAAAGGTAACAAAAGTTCACCAGAATAGGTCCCCCCCTGCTTATTCTTAGGAGATATTTCTTCTGGACTCCCCCTGATTAGTAGATACACTGAAAAATAAGTCTTTAACTTCATCATTATTTGGATGGAAGGATGTCTATCATTTTGCTTTTTTTCATCAGTGATTGAAATGACTTTTTTTTGACTAGGCCGTTTCTCAATGCTATTTTTTTTTTCTCCACACAGATCACTGGAGCAACTCATTAACTCTGAAAGTGAGTTTTGCATCTCTGGTGTAACACATTTCCTCTCACTTTGGTCCTTAACATCTCTGAAGCATGGCTGTACAGTAAAGACACTACCATCTAATATTTACTTTTCAGTTAAAGTTAGGATGATTTTTCCACAAGTTGTTACTATGCTCATGTATTTTGTCTATCGGTCTATTGATGGGAATGACAACATGTCAAAACACTATGCATTTAGCAAAGAAATAAAAGCTTTCTGTATCTGTATTAAATTTTATGCTTCAACTCCTCCCTTTAACCTCTCCTGAAATTCCATTAAAAATCACAAATGCTATCGAAAACAGTTTAATTAAATGGCTATCAGCTGAACATTAATTTTCAAGAAATCGTTGGTTTATTCTTTGCACAGCAATTGCCTAATCTCCTACTAACTCTTCTATATGAACTAGCAATTTACACTGCTACTGCTCTTCAGAGGCTTGCTAATGTTTTCTTTTGATCATGCATTTTAGGATTTGTTTTCTGTTTGCATAGTTAGTGTACACTTTCCATATTTTTGGTGCCAAAAAATATTGATTCTATTCAAGGTCTCTGTGTTATTTTGTAGAACTTTACAAATCTATCTCAATAGAATTTAACCCAAATAAATCTAGTTTCACAGACTAAGGAATCAGGTCCATAAGAATCAGCTGCTGCAGAACAGGCAGCGAAAAAAATATACTAGGTAGAAATTATAAATTCTGATTAAAATAATATACTCCAACTCAAATTCAAATTCAGAATGTCAGAATAACAGAGAACAGGGTGAGGAGAGAAGTGAGAGGGAGGGAAGGAAAAAGGGAGGGAGGGTGGGGGAGGAAGGTTTGTCGCTGGCTTGAGTTAAAAAGGAGTGTAGGGTTACTCCAGGGTGCCTTTGCTAATAATGACAAGATTGTTTGCTTCTCACATCTGTAGCAAAAAATGAGAGGAGAGGATGGAAAAGAGGTCCTGGGATGTACCAGCTGTTGATGTTGGTCCTCCCTGCTGAGCCCAGAGCCTTGTGCCCCTACCGGAAGGCATCGCAATCTGTTGACATCTCCAGCTCTCTGCAACTTCAGGACACTCAGCTGAACCTAAGACAACGATCATCTGGCTGAGTGCACAAAAATCAGTGCCTACAGTGAAAAAGCAGGACTAACACACAAAGCAGATGGCTGGAGGCCTGCTCATTCCTGTTTCTGGAGCTGTTTATGCTCTTAAGTGACTAATTTTGACATGTTATACTACTAATGAAGTTTTTTGGTGTGACCCAGTAAACTGCATATAAAGCAGTCTGGGACCACTCTAATTTGGCTTCTGCAGCCCAGTGCTAATTTTGATCTACAGAGAGCGAATTAAAATTGCCTGTGCCTGACTAATCATGGTCAGTGAGCAATCAAAGCTGAATTTCAAAATGACAAGGTTTCTCCCATATATACTACTCAAAACATACAGTTTTACACTCTCTTAGCTAAAATACCTTGAAATATCAGAGCCATGGTGCAGAAGACGCATAGGCCTCCAAGACCTTCACTGACATAACTGTCCAGAAATGTGAAGTTTCATCCAACCTTTCCTATATCAAAGTGTGCAGACCTGGAAGCCACAGGAGAACATCCTCTGATGGCAACGCTAGTATTTCAAAAGTGCTGTTCAAACAATTTTGGTTAGGATATGGTCTAACTCTTGCTCCCAGGCCTAGAGGCTGCTGGTATTATATTGACTAATATAAAATATCTGGAACTGAAACATAGAGTCAAGACTTTAAATATCCCAAGACAACTTAAAGAATAGTTTAGTAGAGAATGTCATGAAGAGGTTTGAATGAAAATTTAATTCATCCCAATCCATAGTTTTTAAGTTTCTTCTCAGAAGGTTATGAAGGATATTAAACATGAGAATCTCAGATATCCAACTTGAAAAAAACTCCCCACCTGGCCCAGTCTGTAAATATCTCTTTTGCCTGTGTCTTAAACTCATTCTCAGTTTCACAATGATGGTTCTATGGGCACTGAGGATCAGTAAATGATTAACCAGCTAAGCAGTCTAAACTAAAAATAAAACATATAAACATATAAAGAGTTTAAGGTTATTCTGGGGCTGTTAAGGGCAAGCAGTCTAGTAATAGTAATGGCTGAATGATGTTCTTTATTCAGTCAGAAGGTAAAGATCCTGCCTAGTCTGGAAGCATTTTGCAAAGGGCTTGAATTAAGATGAACAAAGCAGTTGTTTTCCAGAGTCTGGGTGTGGAACTTTTTACACTACTGACTGCAGAGGCCAATTCCTTGACAGTCCTCAGCTTTGTGTCTACTCAGGCTTTTCCAGCTTAAGCAGGGCCACACCAGTTCAGCCACATCCCAGTGGCTAAGGCAGTCATTCAGGGTGGGGTTTTTGGATTTTTATTTGCCCTGTGCTATTCACTATCATTTCAGATTTGGATTTATCTAAACGGTCTATTATTATAGCCCCTCATGGGTCTAGGGTCTATATTTGTCCTATCTTTAGGAAAAAATCGTAGTTTATGGAGGTGATCTCATGAATGTGTGAAGAGTGTATCAGTACAAAATGTTGGGCCACTGAAAGAGCACAAACCATACCAGTCTTCTTAGCCCAACATAATTTTGCCCAACAGCCTAGAAAAAAGGCCCCAGTAATTTGGTAACTGTCCATCTACACATTCATTGTGCACTTGTAACCTCTATGACATCCACCAGTTGTGTTAAGCATTGTGAACACCTACCCACAAGGCACTTTTCCTATTTAACCTTCCTATATTTTTATTCTTGACAAAAAATCTTTTGTACTGATATTTATCATGCATCCAGTATTTAATGTGCTAATTACAGATGAACCCAATATTAGCCTTTCAGTGACATGTCATCTAACTGTCCTATTGGAACAAGGTCTAGCTGGAATCACTGTGAAGAATCAGGTATTTCTGATGGAAGGGAACTAAGCCAGTACATATAAAATAAAATGGATGACTCTGCCAAAAGTCTTTAAGCAATCATCAGTAAAATTTATAATGCTTACAGAGACATTTGTCTATGTTATGAAATATATCAAATACATAAAACAAAGTGTTTATCTCTCCATATTTGCATGAAACTTGTTATATCATTTGGTTTGCTTTAATCGTCTCGTTATTGCCTTTTCTCTCAGTCAGCTAAAAAAATTACTTTTTTGTGTAATGCTCACCACTATATAATTGTCCAAACATTACTTTGTACAGGGATTTCAGAATCTCCTCACTTAAACCAGTGCATATTTTGATTCTTCACATCCTTCCTTTGATCACAGGAAGACAACTCTGCAGAAACTCTGTTTTTTGCATTTTAGACCCCCAAAGAACAGAGTGAGAGAGAAAAAAAACAAAACAAAAAAAACCCCCACCACCCCACAAAACCAAAACCGAATCAACAACAAAACAACCCTCCCAGACACCATTTTTTATTTCTTATTTCTGGGGCTCAGAGGAAGGCAGTGGCTGCCTTCTATTCTGCCACCAGTCAGACGTTTCTTAGTTTCTGGCTTCCGGGCAATGTTTTTTCACAGTAGCTGTTGATCCAATGCACTGGATACATCTTCCCTCCACTGTCTTGGTGCTCCCCGCCAATCTGCAGAACTTGACAGTAACACTCAAAAAGCCTTACTTATGGATAAGCTAGAGATAGTCTTGAATTTCCATTGTCTCATGTAAGGAGTTCCACCTCTCTAGTAAGAAACTTTTTCATGTAAGGACATTTGCAGTGACTTTGCAATCATTCATCACAGCTGGAAAAATCTCCAACAGACCACAGGGGAGCAAGACTTTTTGCATCAGAAATTCAAAATACCAGATCTTCTCCTGTCAGTATTCATACACTAACAGAGCACAATCAGTGGAGTAAAGAAAGGATGAAAATAAACAGTGGCTGATACCGTCTGAGGACCATGTTTGTGTCACATCTCTTTGCAAAGCACCAGCTCTACAAATATGTCAATCGCCTCCTAAAGAAGAAACTGAAATTTCTCTTGCATTTGCCACAAACAGTGTCTAATGCTGGAATAGGTTTTAGTCCAAGTTAGCTAAACGGGATAAAATTCCTAGACCTGATAAGTTCGTAACTTTCTGATGATCTGCCAGGCATATATGAAGAATGAAGTTCCCTTCCCCCCCACCCACCATAGGTTTATCACAACCTATCACATTCACATGAAAAGTTCAAAGTGCCTCATTTTCTGTAGGACTTCACCTCCAATTATTCAGCTCCAGTTAATAACTGAACTTTATTTTATTTTTCACTGTGAAGAGAAGGGCAAAGATAAAGAAGAGAAACTCCTAGAGCGTATGAACCGAGAACAGTGGCAGGAGTGAGGTTTGCTGTGCTCCCACAGTCCTTTGTGAGTTTGACAGGTTTTAGAGGACTTTTCTGCCTTAGAATTTATCTAGCTTTCTCTGGAGATGGAGCTGGCCATGAACTGTTCCCAAAGAGGAGAATTAGGGACATTTGTTCTTTTAATATACTTCCTAATTGTGTTTGATGTTGTCCAATGCTTGATACTGTGTAGATGTTAATTAAGTACAAAAAACTATTTTCTCTACTTTTGTTCAGGAAAAAATCAACCCTGGTACGTTTCAAAATCAAAACTATAATCTTTCTCAAGCATGCAAATTAACAATTAGAACATCTCAACAATGGAATTCTGCTAATCCCTCCACAGGAGAGAATTCGTTATCTGCCTATGGCACCAATTAATCAAACAAAAGCTGTTTAAAGCAGAAAAATAAACAGAAAATTTACTTGGATCGAATTGTGTTACACCCCAGATAGACAGACCCTCCCACTGTGGAGCTAGATTTAGTTTATTTTTGTGTGAGCAAGCTGCTGCAAAAGGCACTGGGTTAAGACCAGCGGGAAATGAAGTTCATTGTTTGAGGAGGTAGAGCATGGTCATTGCAGACTAGATTCCCACATCCTACTCTGTCGGTGAACTTCAGCACAAGATGATAATAAAATTACAGTCCTCTGCAGTGTTTCTTGCACTTTCCTTTTCAATGCCTCTTACCATCCAGTGCTAGAGACAAGATAATGAGCTAGCTGGACTACTGGGCTCATTCAGCTTTCCATTTCCTTAGTCCAAATTTTTTAGTTTACCATCTAATTGGATTTCAAGCTATGGTTCTGGAAATCTCTGTATAATAACATCAGCTACCCCTGACATCCAGAAACACACACAGTTATGCAAAGTTCAGAAAATAACTAACATACATCACTATGTCATATTTGGCTAACATAACCATTGTCAAAAGAAAGAGTGTATTATCTCTGGGTGTGGCCAATCTGAGTACTAACATGTTTCAAATTGTGACCTACCTGAGGGGAACACCCAAATCATTGAAGCAGGTGGTGCTGGGAAGAGGCGTGTGAAAAAACTCTGCACCTACAGAAATGCTGTACAACTTGGATGTTTTCCAGTTTCATAAAATGAGGGAAACATCATTCGTGCAGGTGCAATATAACTCATTTTGGCTGTGTGTGAAAATAAAACTTTCATTCAAAAAGCATTACTTGCTCTAACATGATTTTGCTTGGGGTTGGAGTATAGCTGGGGGAGAAGATATTAGCATTCTGGAGCAAGCCTACAAGAACAAAAAAAGCTGAAACATTTCTTAAAAAGAAAAGATTGAAATAATTAAATGTACCTTTTAAAAGTCTTTTTAATTGAACAAAAGAATTTAAAAAAATAAAAGGGTAAACAGACAGTTCTGGAAATTGAAATCTGTCTGTCGAATGAATATAAAGCAAACAATTGCTATACATCTTCCTCTTCCTCTTTCTTGTTGTCCCCTCAGTGTGCCAACTGTCCTAGCTAGGCTGCCTTTACCCCTTATCAAAGTAAAATATTAATATTCTTTGGATTAAACTCTTTGACTCCATTTTTTTTTGCAAGAAGTTATTGTTACAACAGTACCTATTACAATTACATGAAATATATAAGATGGCTTTACTGTGAATTTACAGCTAATACCTCCATAGTATATGACTGCTTTTGCGAAAGAATTTATTTAATGTAACTACAGAGTCCAGAGTTTTCCAGGTACACTATGTATCTCCTGGGGAGTATGATTTAAACTCATGCAAATTGAACAGTGAGATTGTAAATTCTGAGTAATACTTAAGTTTCTGTAATTCAGAGGATCATTTAGCTTTCATATACAGGTGCTCAGATTTGAAAGTGCCCAAAGTTCATCAATCGATCCTAGTTATAAGAATATCCTACATCGACTGGAAAGGCAGGCTTGCTGGAAGGGAATTTTTATTTACCAATGCGTTTTAAAAGAACAGGCTGTTGTTAATCATGAATTGCACAAACTAAGCTGTGTTTGAAAGAAAGCCCAGGAAGGCTGAAGCCCACTTCTACCTGCTCACATCTCTGACGTGACCCACCCACCAGGCATGTTATTGCTTTTCTTGAAATACTGTTAATTTGTTATTCCTCCTTGTGATCTGGAAGTAAAAGAATGTTTTTGTTCCCCTCCAGATCCCCCATAATCCACTTGGTGTGTTTTGAGGTCGTGAGTGCATCATTATATATTTCTAAAGGAAGTCCAGCTGAAATGCCTACAACTAAATCTTACAGTTAGAATTCCATTAAACAATGAGGTGCATTTAGGAAGCCAGAGAGAGAAAACACATTTAATAACCTAGAGGCAGGGTGCAACTTCATGTTGCTTCAAAGTAGTTCCTATTTTAAATCCTAGTATTGCTTGAGGCCAAAAACTGACTTTATTACATTTCAAAATGAAAAAAAACCCCATGCACCTGCTTTTGTAACAGACTTAAAAAAAAAATTACCGACACTTATAGAAGGAATACATTGTGTAGATCATATATGTCATCAGTTTAACAACAAAAACATGATAATTCATTCTCTGAGCAAAAGGAAGCATGGAGGTTCAACCTATGTTGATTCACTGAAACAATAGTACATTAGACGTCGCCTCATCTCTACAGTATAAAATGGAACATCTAGGTTATCTTTCTAGCTCTGCGTCTGACCTGCTCTCCTACTTTAGGACAGATCTACCAAAAGACTTTGTTATTAAAATGCAAACCATAGTGAATGTTAAATATCTAGGGTCAGGTATGAAAGAAATCTCCTCAAGTACATAAAGTCACATTCATGCAAGATTTAGACTCTTAACTGCAAGACCTATAAAACTATTCCAGAATGAACCCACTTTATTTGAAGGTAATTTCATGATGAAAATAATCTGGAAGGTGTGTGACATTATTAGGACTATATGCTGCTGTCCCTTGAAAGATCGCAAAGCTGGGCCAGAGGAGAAGGAAAACTGCACAAGAGGATACTCGTTTAGTTTCCAGAAAACTTATCCTTTAGGATAGAATGGTTTATATGTGCAGAGAAGAAAAGAAGGTTTTCTGTCTTTTCTGTGCTACATAACCTGAGGGCTGGCAGAGTCTTTTCTATTTGCTAAAAGAATGGCAACATTTGAAATATTATATATCAGTGAAACTCTGGTAAAAGACACCTAAATATTCTTGTTCTGAAATTTCTTTTCCTTTATTTGTAATTTAGACTGTAGTTTTCATATGTTTGTTTTTTCAGACAGAAAATAGTTTAAAAAACTGAGCAACCAGGCTCAAACTTTTCTAGGGGGCAACATGTGATATACATGCACTCACACACACTCTTACACATAGACACACATTCTATATTCATAGACAATGTTGTTTTGAGATGGCAATATAGTATATAGTTCTGGAGCATTCCAACAGTACAGACATGTCTTCTCGCTGTTCAGTGAAAGCCATTTATATCTGGCCAAGGTGCAAAGATTTTGGTGCAAATATTTCAGTGCAAAGATTTACCAGCTACATGTAAACTTTTTTATATTCCATCAATACTCCTGGTTAGAATTCCCATGTGCACAATGTTTAATATACAAGGGGAATGAAAATTCTGATTCTGAGATTTATTCATTTCAAAGAGGTATACATAAGAAATTCAGCGAACTTTTATTTGAAGACTCTTGTGAAATGTGATCTGCGAGGATCAAATAAGATAGCTAGATTATGTGACATGTGTATGTTTAAATACACACATCCTTTAAACAGAAATCGCATTTCTGTTACTACAGACACACAAAACACAGAATATTAAACAGAAACCACATTTCTGTTAGGAAACTCATCCTTTAAGTAAAAAGTAGGCACAATAGATCTAAATATGTCCAGGAATATTCCTACAATCTGTGAACAAAATCCACATATTTCTAGACTAATTTTTGGCCCATTTTGCATGGCTAGAACAGCCGCAGTATCAGGCAGTCACACTTCAGCTTATACAGTTTATAAAGCCACTGTGAGAAGACAGTCAAAGGGGAAAATAATGGAAGCAAAGTTGTGACCTGCTGTGAACTGGCACAGACTCTGGGCTCTGTTTCTATGCAGAACAGCCACTCCACTGTACTGTGTAATCTCCCAAGCTCAAAGATACTAGCAGTGGTTGTGGTCACACAGGAAATGCAGATGTTCTGAGGTGAAGGATGCTATTAAATTTTTAAATTTAATCTGACAGTTTGTTTAAGCTAGAGAAACTCTTGACCACTTCCCCCCCCCCCCCGCCTCCCCCCCCTTAATTTTAATGTTACTTTTCTAGCAAGCACACAGTTAAATTGACAGGACTTCATTTGTAATCCACAGAACAATAGATGACCTGAGTAAAACTGTATGCTATCCTCCAGATGTTGCGTTCACTGAAACACCTGGAAGAGCCACAGGAGAGAAGGAAGAATGACCGCTGCATTTGCTAAAGTAGCAGCTGTATGTTCAGCAGGCAGAACACACTGCCCTACCATCAGCACCTATCAGTTCCATGCTTTCTGAATTTATTAAACCCTTAACTTAGCCCACCATATAGCTACCGGCATGTTCCATTTCCCGTGGAAAAAATCCTAGTGGTTCTTCCTTACCTTAAGGTAAAATACTGTGAAACCACATTTGTAGCTTTTAGTGCTCAATTTAGTGCTTATCCGACTTCAGGCGTGGACCTAACTGCTTTGCTGGGTTCACACTTTCTCTTGCCTCAGTGCTATGCTTCTGTCAACCTCCAGTTTAATTTGGGGACATGGGAAAAGTAACACAGCTATATTCCATTAAGTTTTATTTAAAAAGAGTCGCGTTACACACGAAGACACTAGTAAAGGGGCTCGAATTAGAGGTACGTATGTTCCTAGCATACAACTTAACCGCAACAACTTAAAGATTTTTGTGAGATTTTCATTAAATTAAATAGATATGTGGCACCAACAGCAGCAAGAGATTGGCCTTTATGACCCATTGCCATTCCTCTATGTTTTATGTGCATTATACAACATCACCGTGTTCAACTATTGCTTCTGCCATATAAAAAGGTTTTAGTCTAAATAGGAAGGTTTTTAATGCACTGAAACACACTGAATAGATACTTTAGAAAAGCTAAGTATAACAAGTCTCAAAAGCAAAGATATAATTTGTCTTCATTTTTCCTCTTTAGTAATTTAGATTTTAATAAAATCTTAAATATACAAGAACTATGTAAAGCTGAAGTTAATTCCTTGGCTTCTGTGGACTCCCTCAGGTCTTATACAGTTTTCTCAAAGATTCTGTCTGCAAGAATTTTCCTAAAATCTTATGGTTTATTTGTTCAACCTTTTTAGAGTGACATGGTCCCACAATTGCACTTTCAGATTGCTTCATTTAGGGATCTCTGGTTTTGCAATTTTTTTTTTTTGCTTACTTTTGTATTTGGATGTCAGTATGCATACTTTTCCATAGCTAGTATATAATCACTTTTCTAATCTCTTTTCCCTTTCTCCTAGAAACCACTGACATTATTCTGGGTTGTGCTGGATCCTCCAGCTCTCGAGAAACAAACCTGTTTCTTGGTTCCCAGTTGTTCCATTTTTATTTTATTTGTGCATATTGTACAAAAGAATCATAGAAAGAGGCCCTAAGCATAGGAAAAAATCCAAGTCAGTCATAGCTAAGTAACACTGAGTGAATCATTATGTATGATCGCCTTCTCCACTGACACCCATGGCCATTAGGATTCCTTCTATTTGCCAATGGATATGAGAAGGAAAATGAGCCTGCAGAAATTTAAAGGTAGGTAAGTGTCAGCCATGTAGTCTCTTCCCAGTGCAATTACCACTCCAGTTTTTGCCCCATTCAGGCATGTTCAAAGACTCCACTCTATTCAAATAGTCTCATTGAAATTAGTACTTTTCAATATAAGGCTGTTAGAATTCAGCCTTCATTTAGTGGTTTTATTCTGTCCTGTTGAACAAGTTGCCACTAAAACAATAAAAACACCACAGAGACACTAACTGCTGGGCTGGGCGCTTCATTCTTCAAAATTCAAAGAAAAAAGTATCAGCTTAGGAGTTTGTTTCAACCCAAATTGTTCTGAATCAAGGTAAAATTCTGCAAAAAAAAACCTGGGAGAAAATGGGATATAATGTCCATTTAATCTTTTTCAGAACAAATTATTTCCACTTTTTTTCTATAAATGTCATTTATTTTGACATAACTGAACAATAGCTGGGAATGAACTGAACTTTTTCCTGACAACTGTTACCCTCCAGGTGTTTTTTGAGTGTTAATAGAAGAAGGTAAAAAACCTGCTGCTCATGTCCTACAGCTCTTGTCCAGGCTAAACCTAAACTGTAGCTAAAATTAAAACTTCCCTCTGATGGATTATCAGTCAGTTACCTTTGGCAAGCTGCAAATAAAGATATAAATATGTGAAAGAAAAAAATACCTAAAACCAGTTGGCTAAGAAATCTATACATTTTGATGTTTCTGTTTGGTTTGGGTTTTTTTTGAATGAGGGAGGTATTTTAAGAGTATAAAATAACATAAGGACACGTACATACTCTAGAGAAGTGTTTGTACGTGGTAACACTGTTGAGGTTTTATGTGACTTTAGAAGTGTTTCTAGCACTTCCCTGAAAAAAACTTAACATTCTTTTCATTTACAGAGCAGTTTGTAGAAATATCCCCACCAGAGGGAGTGGCTCATCTGTTTGAGATGGAGCCTGAAAGTTTTGCAAAAGCAAAGTTTTACGTTTGTTTTACATATGAAAAATAATGTTAAATATAGTAATTTACCTAAATGCCTATTAAAAAAACATTTTTACTCTCATCAGTATGAGAGAGGAGTATGATGGTATCTCCGCAGAGCAAGTAGAGTGCCATAAAAAGTCCAATTACTATAGTTCGTTCCGGAAAGCAGTGTCTTATACTTTCCGTGCTTTGTATGTCACTTTTTCGTTGCATTTTACTATACACAGAGTAGACAGAAAATGCCTGAATATCAGAATTTTTAGCTCACTTATCCTGATAGTGTGTAGTAATTTAGATCTAGTTGTCAAACAAATACATAAGCAGACAAATGGAAGATCACTGGAAAATTAAACCTCTAGGCCCAACCGTTCTGGATATAAATCAATATTGATAGATAAGCTTTAATGGACTTATTTTGATTTATAACTGATGAGTATTTAAGGTAGGAACTTTAAATAAAAGGCATCATTTAAGTGAAAAAATAAGTTTGAAGAAAAAGTTCATTTTAATCCATTGCTGTCAACAGTATCAAAACTGATGTCAATAGCACAACACAGGAAAACTTAGTTATTTTAAAGGCCAAGGTGCAAATACAACAGTTTTTCTATTTAAACAACAGAGCAACCCCCAGTAGTTTTCACTCCCCAATTTCATGCCCAAAATTTCCCCCTCAGTTTTAATTGCATGAGAGGGGCTTACTATTCCTTCTGATGCTAGAAAACCCACTTGGTAAATCAACACCTCAGTATTTAATAACAGCACTCTGCTGCACCCCAGTGTGTCTGTTCAGGTCCTGTTCTAATTGTTTTGAGTTAATGACACAGGGTCCACTAGCTGAGGAGTTACACTACAGAGGAAGCCCAGGATCTTGCCAGTGTAAAATACCTCTTGTTTGATGATTCAGGAGTCCCTTCTACAGCCCATTTCCCTCAGGGAAGCAAGAAGAAGCATACAGTTGCATTACAAGTGGAGAAAGCACGTTGTGCTCAGTTTGCACAGGGTCTGGTTGCAGCTAATTTACACTGAGCATCCTAAAGCCATTTTAGCATAGGGATACAGCTCGGGGCTCAGTTCCCCAGTTTCAAGGGCCCCAAAAGCCCATCAATCAGTCAGTAACATGGTTTTCATGGCAACCAGTGGCTTTTCCAAACACTCAACTCTTTGGGCATCTGGAAAAATAGTTAGCTAAATTCTTACATAAATCACCCCAATGCCCACTAAATCCAACATCGCTCAGTTAATCAATTAATCTACACAATGCACCAAGTTTACTGCATATGTGCATTATATCCCACGTACTGTCAGTCTGAGCTGGGAGTCTGATTTATCTGTGTGGGCCTATAAGGGCTCCCGGGTAGCATTGCCTCAAAAAACCCTCAGATCACTTGTTCCATTTAGTCATTAAACCTTAACTCATCACAACAAGGTTTCAAACCACAGCCTGTACACTGACAAGGCACATAAGGCATAGAGTGTTAGTAAACACAGAGAATATTTACACAACCATAATGGAAACTGATTTGGATCTCCAAACCTGGTCATTTCCTCAGTCCACTGTACTAGAAATAAAGTATCTTCTCAAAAGTTTCCTGATGGGTCCATCCTTCAATTTTCTAGTTTAAGTAATTCTGTTCCTCTGTGGAGGAATAAGTTTGGTGGATGTGGCTTGACACTATTTCTTAAAATTGTATTTTCAATTTTCTTTTTTTAAAAACATTTTATCCAAAAGCAGCAGGACTAGGATTATAATACCTTTACCCATGATGAACAAATAACATCTATATTTTAAAGAGTTTTGGGAAAACTTTGATCCACTTAACTAATTAAAAATAATCCTATTGGGGAAACCACTCCTGATAATGTTAGCTGCTCGTTCTTAGTATCCCTGTGGGATTACCATGGCTACAATAGGACTCTTATGTACATCAGGAAGCATGTAAAGTGCACTGTGGTTGGAAAGGAATACGTTGACATGGAAACACTGAAGATATTAAGAATCAAAGCCTGGGCTATAGCTGAGGAACATGAGATCAAACAAGAGGAAATTCTTAACAACAACGTTTGTGTTTCTACAGACTTGGGGCCACTCTTCATGCCTAGCTTTCTGGCAGACAGTAGTGGATGTTTATAGCACTTGCGAAAAGACTTTCTAGCCCACCACTAGCCCACATGTCTGGACTATAGAGAAACCTGGGCCATGCTTGTCTTCTCTTCGACACGCTCCTCTCCCCCTCTTCACCTGGACAGTAGGGACAGGTTGCAATATCTTCTGTGCCCCAAAGAACATTGTAGGGCAGAACCTCTGGAGACGGACTCTGCCAAGCTTCTGGTTTGTGAAATAGGAAAAAAAGAATAAAAATCTGTCTCTGACACATTAGATACCCCATGTTCTCAACAGGTACTCTGGTGCATAGAACAGGAATGTGGGCTTTACACACTAGGATATAAAAAAAGATGCAAATAACACATAAAAGAAATCTATAGACACCTTTCCAAATTCAACACATTAAGAAAAATTCCACTAAAATGCTACTAAACTTCTGCAATCTGTATGTGGTTTTCATTCTAAAAGCTGAGCTGATTCTTCAGCTCCAGCCCCCTAGAGATACGTCTTTTCCTTTCAAACCCCTCAAGACCCATGTTTCTTTTCTCAGCTTCATGGGGCTACTCTCATTTCTCCTGACTATAATATAAGAGGAACTGAATTATCTTTGCTTGATACTTGCCATTTCGAGTTACAGAAAAGAGAAGATAGAAAGGCGTCAGTCTCTTCATTACACAATTTATGCACAAAATCTCATTTTTAAAATATGGTAAAAAGTGTCTGCAGAAGTGAGAAGACAACATTTTGAAGTGGTTAAGTTTGGGGGGAATTTCCATAGTTTGTCAGTTTTTGGTTTTTTTGGTTTTTTAAATACAATATAGAATTTGCCTATATTAGCAGTAATTTTGTACTTTGAGCACTGAAGTTCATAGCTTGCTCTGGGAGCTCTGAACAAATACCGCTCTGAGCAGGTGCCACTGATAACACCAATAACCATCTTTTAAGGCAAAGGCTTACAAAAAAAAAAAGCATCAGATATTTTTTTCTTGGGCCACCGGGTATTAGAAGAGGTGTTTTATAATAAAAGAGTTGTAGCAGCTTCTGACAAGAATGTGTCTGTGGTCCCAGACACTCAAGATGACCATATCAGTCAGGAAGATAAGGCATCTCAGCAGGAAACAGGCAGATGGGCTGTCCTTTATCACCCATCCTGTTCAACATCCAACACCATCCTATGAATCACCCATTGCTTTCTGCCAATATAATTGTGTTCTTAGAGGAACATTAGGGAAAAGGCAAATGTTTTCAAACAGGCTTTCAAAATCCCCAGCAGGTGTACATGCTGGGTAACAATGTCAGTACAGTAGTTCTGCACTGGCAATAGGGATGAAAACCCTATGAACAACCTTAAGGAACAGCAATATTGATGACATTGAGTGATGACAGTTTTGACATTGATGCTCATCATTGATTTTGGTCAGCCAGGGATATAATATTTAGGAAGAGGGCTTGCAGAGTTCCCGTAGCTTTAGTGCATATACTGAAAAGCAGACAGTAGAGCACGGCTAGTGCTCCCAGCAGCTAAAAGACTTGACAATCATTTGCTGCCATTGTTGAGAGAGATCACTGTGGACAGTGAGGAGTGTGTCAGGAATCATGACCTAATATGTTTGGCAATTTTCCCAAGGATTCCAGGAGATGGAGAACCTCTCCAGAGCTTCTCCTGTGGGAGTCCAAATTTGAAAGCATCATATTTTTTTTATTCTCCCCAAATTCACTGCTCTTCCCTACCAGCACTACCTGTCTGGTCAGAAATACTTCCAAAAGCCTGCAGGTCTCTTTTGCACCCAAACACAGCAGTATGGCGTCCTGTAGACAGGCTGCTAAGCAGTCATTCAGGCTGAAGACTAATGAAGGAAACAGAACTTAAGGCCCTGAAAAGGTTCGCTGTTTCTGAGTGTTGTAGATATTTAGACACTACCTGATCTCTTGCTTTCAGTTGGGAGCTCTTGAACTATATTGTTAAGGATTTTGGAATCAAAGGACAGACAGAGAGTTGTCAGCTTATTTCTCTCCTGCAGTTTATGGCTTAGGCCTGGATCTACAGCTGCCACAGCAATCAAAGCATTTTGAGAACTTCCAAAGAACTACAAGAGGTCCTTCTTAGTTCTTAAGCAAAATGCTAAACTACATTTTTGGTTGATTTTATCTCCAACCCACCACACTATTTTGATTCAATTACCAAACACTTACTGAATAAGCTCATGTAACTAGCAGAGCTAAAATTTCCACCTAATGTACAAAAATAGCTGTTTTTACAAGCTTTAAACACTCTGACGTCCAAACATGAAACTTTTTTTACTATGTTAAGGAAGAACAGATGCATGGAACTTTCCTCCACAGTGAGTTTTTCAAGTTCCGTGAAGACATTCCCAGGCAGAACCACATAAACTCAAATTTCACAGTCAAAAAAAAAGGCAGGCTAAACTTCATTACCAATTACAATACCTTTGATGACTCCATAGTAGTCACAGATAAAATCAGGTTAGGGAAAACAAGTTCATGTCTTTTGAACTGGAAAGCGCATAACAATTACTTACTAAACAATTAAAAATTATTAATTATACCACTGGATGTAGGCCTTGCAGGGCCTAAAGAATATGCATGGCTTGCACTTGTATATGCTCATTAATCACAGTCTGTTACTGTAATTTTAATGAATGTTTATCTTATTTTCTTTGTGTAATCCAATTACTTTTGTTTTTTTAACTATCGTCAGGGATCTCTTTGTCTCCGGCATCCTGCCAATCAGCCCCCTTTAGATGTGAACAATTCAATTCATTATCATTAAGTTTCTACTTTTAATCCCACTTCTGGGGGAACCATTGAAAGAAAATCCAGGAACAGAAGTCCTTGCACAGCAGGGGGAATGAAATGTGTTCTGAACACCTGAGCAATTATGTGCAACAGTTCTCCAGAATGGTACTCTAATGTCTTTCTAAACTTGTACCACATTAACAATTAGATCATCTGTCATTTCTGCTTCACTATTAAATTAATTGCAAATTGACTTTAGGATTGAGAAAAAAAAATTAAACTGCTGGAGTGATTCTAAGCATTTTGTGTTTGTTTATGTTTTAATTGGCGCATTGCACCTGTCCAAATTATTTCTGTGATGCAGGTGCTGTTACTACAATCCCAGTTAATTATCACAGCCCCTCATACTAAAGGCAGGAAAAATCAACTCACCAGATTACCAGATTTAGTGAACAAGGTATTTTGAACACCTGCAGTTGTTTTCATGAGACATATGTATAACTATGTTCCAGTAAGCAAAAACCAGCATATTACTTTTAGCAAGAAATCTGGGATGGTAAGGCCTTAATTATAAAAGCAAGTATTTAAAAGCATAAATAAAAATAAAAAATAAGTTTATTTTTATCAGAGACTAGAAGGCAGATACATTTCCCCAGAACTGTCAGAGTAAATATGAGGGAATAGAGAAACTTAAGAGTATGACCAAGGATTCTTTGTTAACAAAGATAAAAGAAGAAAAGACAAGCAGCACTACCAGCATTGTAGGCTCAGGTCCTGGAATCAAAACAGCAGCGCTAAGGTGGTGCTAGACCCAGACTAAATCTGCTGCCCTACCTTCCTGTTATGGCCACTCTAGTTCTGGGTGTTGTCACCTGACAGCAGCTTCGGGACCTCAGCATTGAGCAGCATGGCTTAGGTGCCAGAGTGCTCATTCATACAGCCAAGATGGGAGTAAGCAAGCGTTTATCACCCAGTGACACAGCAAAGGTCTGACAAAGAGAACAAGGAAGGCTACAGCTGGCTGAAAAGCGAGGCTGACTTTTTTCAGAGGGTGACACATGCTTTCCTTCAGAGCATTCTCTTTTCAAATTTTCACCATGTTTTCTCCTTAAAATAAAGACAAACTATATTAAATGTTTTATGGGACAACCCAACAATATCCCATTGACTGACAAAGACAGTGAGCTCTTACCCATCTGGACTAGAAGGTTGTAGAAGCCTTACCCATCTCAGTTTGCTTGACTTCTGCTGACTACTCAGACAAACCAAATCTGTTGCTACAGTGATAAATCTAGAGAGCAGACAATGAAGCAGGCAGCAAGTAAAACAGTCTGTCTTCCAAAACCTTATCATAGACACACACAACTCTGGTACCAATATCTTGGCAGCTTAGTGTTCAGTCTTGGGAACCAGAGGGTAGTCTATTGAAGTTCTGGTGGATTCAGCTCCTTGATTTTTAACATGTTCATAAGCCTGTAGAGTTCACAAGTTCCTTGGTTTTGTCATTCCTTACATTTTTTCTGTTTCTTTATTCAAGACTGGTAATACATCCTCTTGACTAGGCAGTTGTTTCTCCTACTTTACTTGCAATATGCTCTTCTTTGTCTTTCTAAATATACTTCACTCAACTTTCCTTATCCTTATCCAATCTCAGGGAGCCTCAAATCAAAGAATGATACAACACATTACTTTTTAAATTCAGTCAGAGGTAACTTATGTCAACGTTCTTTCACGCCAGCTATAGATTATTTGGTCTACAGCTGCTGGGATCAGAAAGAGGCAGATGAGTCCCTCAACATTCTCCAAAGTACCATTGATGATTTATAAACCAACAACATTTCTTTGTAGTAGCAAGCTATCAAAATATGTCTCCCTACCTCCTATGTGGCAATAGATACTCCTCAGTACATCATGGGAGAGACCATAAACTGAACCAAAAGGTGCCAGAGAATAATACAGGATTCCCTCTGCCTCTGTCAGTCTTGTTTCTGATTCCTCATCGCGTGGTGCTTTGCTACCTATCTGACGAGTCAAGGGTAAATGGCCTGTACCTATGGGTAGCAGGTTAGCAAAGGTACTTTTTACATGGACTCTGGAAAGCAGCAAAGACAGTCTGGAGTCCCTGCTGAAAGATCAGAAGCAACGATTGCAGCATGAGACTGGGAGACAGGACACTGGAGTTTTCCCGCGTCCAGCTGGAGAGAAGAGGAAGAAGTTCCTAATCTGATGGGCTGGTCTACGGGCCAGGCTTTAGACTCATGTTTCTTGGTCCATTCAACCAACTTCACCTTCTGTGAAGTATAACTGCATCAGCGCTTACCAGTTAGTTATCTGTATGAGTTAACTCCATTGCTGTGTTACACACAAGCAACACCCCTTCCACCTCTCATGGTGACATGGCTCTCATTGGCAAGTAACGCTTGCCAATATGTGCTAACACTTATAGTGTGCTATGTGCTATATATATATGCACATGTTTATATATGCATATATAATCTGTGCTAGGGCACTTTCCGTGTAAATGTGCCCTGATTGACCTTTCCACCTCTTTCTTCCTCTCTGGGGAGTGAGGAAGGTCACTTCATTGTTGTTTTTTTTCCCCAAAACAAGCAGAGAATCTGATGAAGTTAGCAGTTTCTCATTGCCAACGAATACTTGGTTTATTTAAGGACCTATTTTTCAGAGCAATGCATGGACCATGACTATTTTTTAATCTAGGGCCCTGCCATTCCTTCTCATTGCAGAGTACCTACTTTTCTGCATTTCACTGAGTATAAAAGTGATTCAGTGGGAGATTCCTCATCAGGATGGGTGGTGCACGACAGGCATACCAAAGGTTAGTGAGCAGATAGAAAAAAAATGAATTGGTGTCCCTAACTGGTTAAGAAACAAGCCTTTTTGAAATACACCTGTTTCAGCAACAAAGCTAGGTAGGCATTTTGACAAACTATAGCTTCTACTGATTATGGGACAGGTTTTAGAAAAGGGCTGTTTTAGGATCCACACAAACTGTTCTCCAAACCCACCACACCCACCTATTCAAAGACTTCCACACTAAAACCAGAGTCAGACCAGATGAGAAAGAAATTATAAACAGGCTACTCAGGGAATTGTTCTGTGAGCATGACACTTCCATAACGATAAATAAGCCAAGGCAGAACAAAGTTGATTGTTTTCTCCCCAGTTGCAGTTATGTGAATCTGGAAAGGGAAAAAAAAAGTTGTTCAAACCACAGTGCAACAAATGGTAAGTAGCAGTGTAAAAAGACTTTGGTTTTGTCACAATTTTTCTGATGAAGAAACAAAAGGGGTGGGAGGGGGGGAGGGGGGGAGGGGTGCGGGAAGGATCAAGATGTGGTTTTTTACATAGCTCCTCTCAGATTCCTGGTCTACCTGGTGGCCATGTCCTTCTCTCAGTTCTGTGGTTTCTAAAAGGTGACTTTTAAGTTTCTTTTAACTTTTGGAGGTAAATTTATCTTTTCCTTTTTCTGTAAGAGTAAAAGCCTCTCCATTCAGAAGCATATCTTATCCATTTCCTCCAAGTATATTTTTCAAGGATATACATAGCTTAAAAAAATAAATCACCACTCCCCTACAAACCTGAAGCTTACTGCTACAGGATGTTTTACATTTCAAAAGTCTATGTGAGTTAAAATGAAATTAGACAACTTCATGGGAAAAAAAGCTTCATCATGGGCTATTAAATTCAGCATCTCAGCTTTCCTCTGGAAGTTGGAAGTAGAAATGGGCAACAGTTACTGTACACGTTGTCCTCTTACTCTCTTAAGTGCTTCTCCCAGACAATATTGGATGGGAGCTAGTGATGCTAATGGACAACTGAGCTGATCCAAATGAACTACTGCAGTACTAGAGTCTCAAAAAAAAAAAAAGTCGTGGTAAATACTGACTTCATGTTGTCCTTTTTTCTCTAAATTCTTAGAGACATATTCAGTATGGTCTTTCTGTTTCTGATACTGCAAGGCAATTTGGTCTAACTCCCACTGGCAATAATAAGAGTTTTTCTGAGTAACTCTCCTGGTTTCATTCCAGTGAGGGGCCCATGGAAAAAATAGAAAATATAAAAAAAAGGAAAATAATCTGGCATGTTTTTAAAAATAACAATTTTATGACCTCACTAAAAGACAGAGTTACAGTAGTCTGAATGTCCAAACTGCATATTAATATTCTTGAAGATTTTTGTTAATTTTCTCTAAGTTTATCCTTAAATATTTTGAGCCTGAGGAATTCTTAATGGGTTTTGTAAGTTGTCAAGAAGTCTTGATGACTGTAATATTCTACTTCAAGCTATGTTTCCAAAAATCATCCTACATCAGTGTATATGTGAGGGAAGGAATATAGAAAAGAAGTTAAGTTGTGGAAAAAAAAAAAGTTCGACATTCATGAACCTTTGCAAAAGCTTGCATCTTAGCTCATGTGCTCTTTAGCTTTTCCAGACTCCTTAACATACAAGATTTTCTGTGGTGCTTTAAAGAAACAGCTGATCATGCAGTATTTGAAGACAGCAGCTAGCCCAATACTGATGGCCAGATGTGGTGTAATCTTGGCTGGGATTAATGGGATTTCAGAACAGCTCCTGACCTCACTGAGATCAGGTCAGGGAAGGCCAGGTGAAAACAGAAGAGGAGGCCTGCATAAAGAGAGTTGAAACGGTCTATTTGTGAAGGTAATTGCATGAAACCAGGGTTAGGAAGTAGCTGAGTGAAAGTAAGGCATGACTTAATATAGAACATGTGTGTATGAGGAGAGGTACAAGTAGGGGTACAAAAATGCATTAAGACTGCTTGAAAGTATCAACAAAGTAGTGGATAAAGGAGAACTGCTTGACACAGTGTGTGAGAACCTTCTCAAAGTCTTTGGGAAAGGTCCTCTTGCTAAAGACTGTGTTGCAGCAAATAGCACCACTGACAAGAAGAGGGGGGAAAAACAATAAGTTTCATGGTGGGAAAATAGTGAAATCAAGATGCCCCAATGTCCTGCCTGAAGATCAGCACTGCTCATTTGTATTCTAATGATCTGGAAAAGGAGAGAAGCACGATACCACGAAGTTATTTCAGGTTTATCCTTACAATGATCTCTGAACTTGAATATTTGGAACAAGTTAATCTGGTAAAGTGATCAGGAACAATGAACTAGAAAATGAAAATCAGCCTTAATGAGTACGATATAATATACATTACAGAAGAAGGTAACTACTCTTATTTTAATGCATTCTTAATTAATTATATCAGGACAAGAAAAGATGTGTTTTAGTTTGAGTAGCTCAAGAAGATCTTAGTTCAGAGTTCAGTAATGACTAAGTTACTCAACAAAATGCTTGTATGTGAATGGAATGGGAAAATATCTAAAATTTACAGTGTTTTGCTCTACTCTGAAGAGATATCTTTCACTGATAGCTGTACGCTCAACCTTATCACACATGAAAGTAAAAGCGTAGTGGAATTAGAGGGTTAAAGAGCTTCACGCTGTTTCTTCAGATGTCGTATACTTGGACTGGAAGAAAAAAAAAGGCCAGTGTGAATTTCAAGGCCTTAATCTGCAAGATAAGAATAGTAATATTTAATCTGCAGGAAAAGTGGAAGGAAGAAGAAACGTACTGAAGATGAAAACAGACACAAAATGAAAACTCTAGTAAAGGTGAAGTATTGACAGAAAATGTTGAGTGCCCGGGAAAGGACAGCATGAAATACCATCAGCTGACTTACAGGAAATAGCATTGGTTATTAACAAAAATATCTTTTATTGACCAAATCTATCTTTTATTTAAAAAAGTGTAATCTGAGTAAGGATGAAAGGAGTGAATACACTTGAATATTGTAATGGATACAGAGCCATCTACAGCCAACTATCAGAGTGGGAAACAGCATATACTACGGAAAAGATGAGAAACTGTTGACTAAAACTCTAAAGAGATAAAATTTCATAAAATTGAAGTCTACTTAGAGGAACTTACCACAGAGAAAAATATGACTAAAACCAAGCAAGTAGCAGCAAATTTGTGTTTTAAATTGAAGATGTGAGGGTGGAAGTACACAACCAGAAAATTCTGAGAAAATGGAAGGTATGATCATTAAAAACAATGAAAACTGTTCTCACATCCTAAAGAGTTAATGTGCCTTTAAACCTTTGAATCCTTTCTACAAATAGAACCACAAATAAGAAACTACATTTGGGAGCAGGTGGGGACAAATATTGCACGATCTGTCACAGCTTGTTTTAGGGTACAGAAAGAAATGGATGATATTAAGGACTTTCTTAAAGCAGGAAATACAAACTGACTTCTTAAATGTAAAGAAGAAATAAAACAGGACAAATATTAAAAAAATAATCCAAAGTACAAGCTGAGTCACTGAGACACAGTAGCAGAATGTAAAATAAGAAATCAAAAGACCCAAAGAAAGAAGGTACCAAAGCAAAAAAACCCCCTATGGGTCTGGGAAATTTCCCAGGTTCTCGGACAAACACAGTACTGTGTCACAGCTTTACTCAGCTCACTATTTGGGTAAGCATCAGCCAAAAATGAATGGGGTGGATTTCCACGTATTATGAAAAACACTAAATGCAAAAAATATAAAACCAGGGATTGTTTCAAATTCAGGATTAATAATAATGGAGGTGAGGGAAAACATGGAGAGAAACAGTTTCAAATTGGTTGGGCATAAAATACTGAAGCTAGACGGTTAGAATGAATGGGATGATATAAAAGAATGACAGTAATATGAAAAATACCAGAAAGAAACCTGGATTTTAGTCACATTTTATACTGTAAAGAAGCATCATCATCTTTATTCAATGCACTTAGTATTACAGCTGATAATTCCAAACAAGTTAAAAGAATATCAGGAGGTTCATAGTGTCAGAGGCAGAATTATGCCCTGAAAACCAAAAGAATAATAAAATAATACATGGTGGGACTGGTGACCCAATGCAGAGTTTTGTTACAATCATTAAAGGGTTCAAAGACCCCACAGGAAGAAAGATGGTTTCATAAGCAAGAGAATATAGAACTATTATGTTACAAAAAGGCCCACCATGTACTTAAGAAAAATGCCAAGCACACACATATTGGTCTTCATGCCATATAAACAGGAAAGAAGTAGCTCAAAAATTGACTTGCGCTACCTGTTTTGTCTTAAAGGACATACTGCTGGATGTCGAATACACTGTGATTACACTCAAGTCAGAAGTTATTTAGCAGGAAAACTAACACTAGCTACTCTGCTTGTCCCTAGGCAAGGTCACGTCCCTCCTTTTCCTGATTTTTAGGATTCTTCACAAATTTTGTGATGTAGATCAGAAACCTAACTCATGAATCGTCTGACTATTCAAGAGCTGCACAAGACAAAACAGTTAAAAATGTAGCAATGTTTTTAGAAGAAACAGATCTCAATATTGAGCCTAGGTAAGATACTAGGATTTTTCTACCATCCATACATAGTCTGATATGTTCCTGTGGCAGGACTTTGTACTGGCTGAAATCTTGAGGTGGAGCTATGTACTTCACTTCTGAAAGGAGCACCAAAAAGAAAGCAAAAGGCTTCCAAAACTTCTATTAATGATACTGTTAATAGTAATATTTATAATAATTGCAAGAAACATTCTTTGAGTGAACTCAAAGTAAAGGGAGAAGACAGAATGGAAATGTAAATTATTTCTACAATCAGCTGTCTGCCTGCCCACTGTGTCTTTCTTCCAAGTAAGCAATTTGGAGGCTTTCTGAGTTGCAGCAAGCTCTGCCTTTGTCCCCTCTGGGCCTTGCTACATTATTGTCATCCCCTCAGATGCCTGCCTGTTTGATCCTTGCTCTTTCCTGTGGTCTCTCAGTCTCTCTGCAGGAGCTGCGCACTCCCCAGCTTATGCCGTTTCCACCACACCCTGAGGTCTCCAAACCTCTCTGCCCCAACATGCTCATTTGTTCTCTAAGGGAAGAGGTAGTGTCTCCCTCCCTCCCTCCCAGGGTTGCACTTGACCCAGTCATTTAAAGGAGCATAACAGAAATGGGAAATAAAATCTGCAGAAAGCCTGATCATCACAGAGTGGTGGTAAAACCTTTCTGTGGTTACTTCGACATCCATAGTCGTGATCACCAGCCTAACTACTTAGTGGTCTGGTTGGCATTCAGAGCTAAGAAATAAAAAATAAACAATATTTGTGGAGACTGGATAGACCACTGCTGTGTTAGCCTTAAGGGTAAAGGGTTTGTGTATACATTCTGTAAAATAGGTAAGAGAAAGTGATGACAATCAAACAGATAAGAAAATACAATGCTGTGCTACCAGGCCAATGGTGGAAGGTAGACCAGAATAAAGTTTTTCACCTTTAGGAAAAAAAAGAAAAAAAGAAAGTAAGTAAGAAAAGCAAAAGAGAACAGAAAATCTTGCACAAACAAATTGGCTCTGAAAAGCTTACATTTCTGGCTAGTACAGGGAGTTTCTGTACTAGAGAAGGGAGCTTCTTCTTATAGATTTAATTGAACCAGAAAAACTAGCCAGGGCTGGCTTCTTTTGTTTCTCCTGCTTACTCCAGAGAGAGCAGTGAGGCAGGTTTTTAATTTCACAAAAAAATAAACCCCAAACAACAACAAACAAACATATAAAGAATGGATTAATGCAAATAATATAATAAAACATGCTTTTAAGGAATGGGTAGGGCTGGACATTTGTTGGAGGAGCACAGTAGCTGTTATTAAAATACATTTACTCCCCAAACTTTTTTTGAAATTTATTTCTATAGACACTTACATGTATATTCACCACCACTGTAAAGGTTTGCTGCACTCTTCTCAGAAACTTCCTCTAGAAAGATCAGAAGCATAGCTTCACTGAACTCATGCTGTGCAATCTTCTGTAATTGTTTGTTTTGGGATTCCCTTCTCAATGACACATATCCCACAGCTCTTCTGACAAACGTTGAAAATTGCAGTGTGAAACCTTATCCAAAGATATGAACTGATATAAGCTGAAAGTTGTATAAGGACAGTGTTCTCTCAGTTTTCTTTTGGGAAAGAAATAAATGCAGTCTAAAAAAAAATGAATGTTAATAGATTTTTTTAAATTAAAGAATTACCTTATACCATTATGGCTGTTGCAAATGTGCTGATCAGACTTCACGCCCTTCACAAAAAGAAAACAGATAACGGAATAATATTTTTCCTAACCGCACAAAATCTATGTTGATTTTTTCTCTAGAAATATTCTATCACGATTTTTAAAAACCCTGAGTTGGAGCAAGGAAGGGAGACACAAGAGGGGAATTCTCCTTCTCTCCTGCTACAAAAAAAAAAGGTTTATAAAATATTTCAAAGACAATATCTCAACAATATTCAGCTACACTCTCCAGAACATACTCTGCTTGGGGCCCCAGCTTGGGGTAAGTGCTTGGATTCCCACCTCTCTTGGATGTTAGTGACTAGAATAGTAGCCATGATGGGTCTTGTTACAATAATCTTTACATACATATGAATGTACCACTTAAGGAAGTTCACTTTGTGCAGAATGATAAACTGGCATCCTCATGATTAACAATGCAGATTATACATTGTTCCACTGTGTGAGAAAGCATCCCATAGTTTGACAGGTGTATTGCATGCAAGAGAGACAGATACTGATAATGAAGAAGTCAGAGAAGACTACAGAAAGGAGGCAGAAGAGGGACAGCTGCACAGAAGTATGGATTCCCCAGTGCTAGATACTAAACCATCCTAAAACAGGTATCCGGCCCTCGCTTGATATACTGAGCCTAATTACAGAATAAAGTGCCTAAGTAATGGATAGAATCTGGCCCATAATTATTTTAATAAAACGTGCATATATTATAATGTGTCACATATTCTTTTGGCCTATTCTTTTTGTACCAGACAAACACTGATTTCATTTCATTTCGTTTTGTTAATTAGTACTGTTTTCAGGAGTAAGGGTGGACAGTTAAAATAGTTTCTTCCTCTGCAGGCTTTCCTACCCTCAGTAATAATTAAAATCCAAAGGCCAGGTTTTGAAACTCTTCCAAGAAATGCTATTTCATTGCCACCCTGGAAATGTCAAGGGTGCACAAGGGTAATTCTTCAAAGCACATCAGAAAAAATGCAGGCTCAGGACCATGTCAATAAGAATCTAAATTACATATTTATTCAAATAATCACAATGTTTACTTGAAAATCCAAGAGAAAATTAGAAATTTTTACTACCTCTGCCTTTAAAAAAAATAACAAAACAGAAAAAAAAAAGTCAAGGCAATGAGAAGGTGAAAATACAGACAGAATTTTCGTATTTTAGATATTTTTTCTGTCAAGCAGTAGTATGAATTAATCAGATGAACAAAAACACTTCGCTTCCACTATATGATTTCTACCTTTACCTTGACTTCTACTATCCATTTAAAACTTGGAAGTAAGGTATTAAGAAATTATTTTTTCTCGTTATTAAACTAAGTAACGATTGTTTCACTATAGAAAGTTAATATGTAGTGTCTTCCTGATGAATTTGATTCTGCTTCTCATGAAAACTAAGGTCCACTTCACAACTTGTTTTAAGTAAAACACAGTCCTACAGATCCACAAGGACAGGTCACACACACAAAAAAATATATTAGAAGAGCCTCTTGCCGCCTTGTGCCAGGAGGCAGATTAGGACTACAATGAAGATTTGTTTTTACATTTCTGTCAATCAACGGCAATAACAGACAGAACAAAACATGCTATAAATTGTTGCTGTAGACAAGAGTACTGTGATTTTCAACTGCCTTTTATTAGTGGTCTAAGTAGGTATCTCTTCTCACATTTCCATTCCCAATACCACCTGCTATTTCCAGAGAACATTGAAAACCTACTTATGGAAGGGAGGGCACAATCCACTTCTGACTTTGGGAGGTAAATAAGAAACAGTTTCTCAAACCATTTCCTTAATGGGGATTAAAGATGGGGCTCAGAATTTTTCTAGGAGGAAAGAAAGGAGTAAGACTGATTTCAGTGGTCCCAGACCTTTAGAAAGTCAGGAAAGTGGGACAGAAAATGTGTCCTTCTTTTCTTTCTTTATCACTGGGATGCTTTGGGTTGTTCTTTGCAGGTTTAAAAGTGTAGATGAAGACACTTTCACTAGTGTGAAAACCAAACTGCAAGTAAATATTTTCCTTTTAGTCAATTCTTATCTCACTTTCTACAGTAATAGTTAAAAGTTTCCTCTCACTTCCTCAAAATATCCCTCAACTGTGATTTTGCTCTTCTGAGCTTTGCCTGCCAGCAATTCATGGTTGTTTCTGTGAGAGTCTATTAATGTTCTTACTGAAGCCAATACAGAAAATAGATGCAAAACGCTAAAAACTTACATTGTAATAGAGACATGAAGCTTCTGACATGTAAATTTGGCCTGCAAATCAGTCACTTCTACCTACCAGTTGATTTTTTTTTTTCATTCCTTTGTGGTACCTCCAATTTCTCATTCTATTTCTAATAATGAAGTGATCAGAAAAGGATGTAATGTTACATATTAAGTCACCTGAAATGGACAGAAAACAAAGGCCTCCACACATACAATTCAAAACTGTGCTCAACCATTTTTGTCTCCTTATTGCTTGTTTTTCAGGATTCTGCTTTCTACTAGCTATATATTTATATAAACTTTGGATTTTTTTTTTTTTGATCAAGTGGATTGCTTTGCTATTGCACTTTTTAGATCATAAGTGTATTGATGATGTAAAGGTGATGTAAAGTGTTTTTACCTCACCTTCTCTCTGGTTTTACTGATATCTGAGGGTTTTTATAGTTTGCTTCACCATATATACCATTAATATGCTTTTCAGCCCTTTTGCATAGACAGTTCAAGACAGTATTAAATAAAATTGAGCCTAACAGTAAGTTATTGTTTGTAAAATTTGAAAAAAATTTCATAGAATCATAGAATGTCCTGAGTTGGAAGGGACCCACAAGGATTTTCAGGTCCGACTCCTGTCCCTGCACAGGACAATCCCCAAATTCACCCCATATCTCTGAGGGCGTTGTCCAAGTCCTTCCTGAATATCGCCAGGCTTGGTGCCATGACTGCCTCCCTGGGGAGCCTGTTCCAGTGCTCCACCACCCTCTGGGGGAAGACCCTTTTCCTAATATCCAACCTAATCCTCCCCTGGCACATCTTCCTGCCATTCCCTCGGGTCCTGTCACTGGTCACCAGAGGGAAGAGATCAGCGCCTGCCCCTCCTCCTCCCATTGTGAGGAAGCTGAAGACCACGATGAGGTCTCCCCTCAGTCTCCTCTTCTCCAGGCTGAACAAACCCCATAACTTTAGCTGCTCCTCATAGTTTCCCCTCTAAACCCTTCACCAACTTCATGGCCCTTCTCTGGACACTCTCTAGTAGCTTTACATCCTTAATGTACTGTGGCGCCCAAACCTGCACCCAGCGCTCGAGGTGAGGCTGCACCAGCGCAGAGCAGAGCGGGACAATCCCCTCCCTCGACCAGCTGCAATGCAGGGCTTGATGCACCCCAGGACATCGTTGGCCCTCTTGGCTGCCACGGCACACTGTTGGCTCACGTTCAGCTTGTCATCAACCAGAACCCCCAGGTCCCTCTCCGCAGGGCTGCTCTCCAGCCTCTCGTTCCCCAGTCTGTAAAAATTCTTTATGTGAACCACTGTTATTTTCATATTTGAATAACTCATGATTTGGGTATTGTGAATTTACAGCTCTTCCCTATACACATAGTGAATTTTAACTTACAGGAATGTATTTATGGCAGTACAAAGCACCTCTGTTATGGGAAGATCTGACTGGGTTTTATTAGTCCTTACAGACAACAGAGTGCCTGCGGTGCAGGTAGAGAGCTAAATGGCTTGCTTTGTGACAGTGAGGAGTTAAGCCTGAGCTGCTAATTTCCAGATTTCTTCTAAGGACTCCTGGCCATGCTGTAAAACTGAAAGCTCAAAAAATGTGTTCCATGGATTTGGGGGGATGGGGTGGGGGGAAGGAAGACAAAAAAAGAAAAGGAACTTTTAATGCATATTTTCTCCACCTTCACTGATTTTTTCCTTTTAATTTTCAATTTTACATTTTTTTCCTAGTATCTCCAGAAATTACTTATAATTTTCATTAAATTTCAAAAAGGCCATCAATCTGTTTTGCTGATTACTTATGTGCTTACTTTATTGCAAGTTCTTAAACATTTTAGCTTCTGTACGGTCTCTATCTCTCAGCATTCAAAAATATTTCTCCACTGTGACCAAAAGGAGTAACAGCAATGTTCAAAAGTCATTTGATGAAAATTGTATATCCAAAAATAAAATCTTATTGTTATCCTGCACTCCTAACTCACCAATACAAATTCTAGAGGCTTCTGGCTGATCAAACAATAAATTCATTGCTGATAATATTTTTGTTAAATATTGAAGGTGTTTATGGTTATAGTTACACATAATTTTGGAAGATTTAACATTTTCCACACTATAATAATGAAAATATGTAATATTTTAAAACTCAAAGGTGCATATACACATTTATATGTATAGTTTTATATATATATTTTTATATATATGCAAGTATAATGATATTTGTGCTGGACTGGAGATAAAAAGACTCCTTGTGACTCAGAAGGATTTTGACTTTTTCATTTTAGACATGACCTTGTTTTGCAATTTTTTAAAATATATTATTATTTTTCCCAGGCTTTACCTAGGTTGGTAATTCTACCAAATACCATTACAAGCAACAGTAATAAGACAACTGTTCAATGACGGGTCCAGCTCTACAGAGCAACAGAGGCAAACAATCTCTAGCAAAGCAGTAAGATGTTATTTACTGTTGACTGACCTTTCCCTAATTGTGTATGCTTTACAAATAAGCCACAGGGACAAGGGAGGTAGGAAGGCCCCTCTTCTGCATCCTTACAAAATGAGTTTCTTTTTAAAGTGAAACAGCATTATTGATCAAAGCAAAGGGTAACACCATATGTAAAGAAGAAACAGCTGGCAGTCACCTTTCTGTCACTCACTCACACGCTTGCACACAGACCCACACTTATTAAAAACAGGTCAGATCGGATTCCAGGTTCACCCTGCAAAATTAATGACAACCTTGCAATAAAGTAACAGCATGAATTTGAGCCTTGTAATACAACGTGATTACTAGCGTTTTTATTAGCTGGGTTTGAGCAGCAGGCAGGGCCGGCTGGTATTTGACACACAAACAGGGATGTTACCAGGTGCGCCGCTCTAAAGTGTCACATCAAAGTCGCAGCCCTGCTGGCTTGGTTTACACCTGAGCCAATTAGCCTGAGAGATCAGAAGAGCCTGAAAAAGAATACGTCTTCTTATTTTTGTGCTGGAGAGACTCACTTGATCCCAAGTAAGATGATACAAGGAGAACAATAGTTGATAAAGTATGGCAAAGGAAGAAGCGGGCATGAAGCCGGGGAATGGGTGAGAGGCTGCGATAAGAGGGCTATCATCAAATAAAAAGCAAAATGGAAAGCAAAAGTGCCATATGCCTGTCCCTCTCTCAATGTGTTTGTCACTCTTTTGTTGGCAACAAAGCGGCTAATTGAAATGAAACAATCTCCAGTCTGTTTGCTGGCACATCAAATATGCTGCAAGATCTGTTGGTTCTTGCTCCTCCTGAATTATTGAAGAAGCATGACTTCTAGAGAAGAAAAAGGTGTGGAGGGATCTTCAAAATACACCGCTTTTTTCTGGGACGGGTTTTGGTTTTTAAGTGCTTTCTTCTGTGGATTTCATTTAGAGTAATGTAATACCTGGCCTGTACAAAAGATGTAGGAATTTAAACATCATTATTTAACTGGGGTACCCCCATTCCAAGTTAAGTGTCTGAGCATCAGCATTCAGATACTTTGAAATGCCTTTACTGGGACAAACTCCTCCTTTTTCTGCAGGAAAGCAGATTTTCAGCTGAGAGTTTTGCCTTCTTTTTGCTTTCTTTCACATACAAAAACAGTTTAAGAAAACAGAAACAAAAACTGTTTCAAGGTTGCAAAATCAAAAAGCATTTTTTTTTTTAACCAGTTTACTTGGCAGTGACGTTCTCATTACATAAACATGAAAAGCAAATGTTGCTGTATATTAAGGCCAACTTAAAAAGATTCAGCATTTAAGTAAAAACTGACCTGGTTAAAGTTGAAAAGCTGACATAATTGAAACAGGTGTTGGCAAATGCTGTGTTTTAGTATTCATCAAGCTATATTTTAAATTTTTTCCAAATTACTAAGAAATCAGATGAAAAAACCAGAGATTACCAGAATACTTCTACATGGAAAATAATTAAGAAACTGTTAATTCAATGAAAATTGATCTTTGTAGGGAATGAATTGCATATAAATAACTTTCTCAGGAGATATCTTCCTAAGTGGATCATCATATTTATTCCCAAAATGTCTTCTTTCCAGCATAGATTTTCAATATTTGATTATAGCTATTATTGAGACAGATCGATGTAATCAAAATTCCAGGTCAAGTGATTCTGTAAGGGGGAGCTGGAACTGGAAAAGAAGTAAAGCAACTTCTTCTTACCCTATGGTAAGAGAGGTAAATGAATATCTCCCATGAAAGGGCAGCATTTCTGTTTGGATATTCTCTTTGTCACGCACTGGGAGATGAATTCAAAGGACTGAGACCCAGAGCAGCCATGTGGCAAGGGGATGCTCTAGTCATAGAGGTTGACAATGTTCTCAATAAACACTCTTCGCTTGCCCTCGACAAGGATGGGCCATTGTGCCCTCGACAGTGGATGGGCAAAAAGAAGCAGCCTAGTCACTGCTGGGCCAGAAAAGCTGTGGGATCTGACCACTGATCCCTAGACTGTTTGTGGTTTCCAGATGAATATTTGCTAACCCTCTCTCTATTCTTCCCCAAGTCACCTGAAGAGCAGCAATAGCTCAGGATTCCCTGAAAAGGGTGGTGCTTAAAGCCTATACCTGAGATTTAGGTTCTCAAGCTCTCTGACTGCTGGAAAGCTTTATAAAAGAAGAGTGCTCTTGCCATAGCCACAACACAGTGTGAGTGAATTACTGTGACTATGATCATACCCCACAAGTGCCTAATTTCTGTACCCTGCATTGCTTTGGCTAGGGATAGGTGGAATAGAAAACTCCACCAAGTCAACTTCAACCGGCAGGAAAATTCTTGTCAGTATGCCATGCTCCTAAAGCTACACAGGTAAGTCTTTTCCTTCTCAGTCCTTGTGGGTGTGGGCTCCTCCACTACAGCTATATATACAGAAGTTTAAGTACCTCAGAATTTGGTGACCCACTGCAACATAAATGAGGGGTTTTATGTTGTGCGTAGAACTTGGTCCCTTAGCTTTGACACAGATCACTGTCCCTCATCTTAACAGACCTGGAGCCTCCTCAGGAAGGGTTCTAGTTCTTTCATGATTATTTCCTTCCTTTATCCTGTCAGAAGCATGAATGTGTTCTCAAATGATCTATTATGCAAGGTTAAAGCTAAGGCGTGTTTTCTGGATGCCCAAATTACTGCAATTACACAAAATACATTCTGTAAGAAATCTGAATTCACACTCATTTGATTAACTACAGCCAACTGGTATCAGTTTAATCAATTCCTCTACTGTATAGAACTGATCACTTATAGGTGTGGAATAATTTCACTTTCTTTTTTTCTTTTTTACTCCTTGCAGTCTGTAAAGAAACATGTATTTTCAAGTTCTTGCACAGAAGTCTTTGAAAATAATTTATTATGATCTTGGCTTGAAGGACCTGAAAATACAGTAAAAAATTACCAGAATAGATTTTTCTTCACAAAATTTTTTAGTAGATTTATTTTTCAAAATTTAGATTTTGGAAATATTTGGGTATTTCACTTTGTCCTAACAAAATTTTACTATCACACATGAATATGCATGCTCGTCTTCCCTCCAGTAATTTTTCATTCATTGGCCAGAGCCACCCAAAAATGACAGAGGAGTAGATTCGTTGGAGAGAATAACTCCTACAAGCCTTGTCAAAATAGACATGGGTAGACATTTATTACTGTCCCCACTGAAAAAAGGCTCACGTGGAGAGAATCCACACAGAAGGGAACCCACTAAAAGCTCCCACTGTGGGAAAACGTCAATCACATTTTCCATCAGAGACTGCACTTTCTTAAATGCCAGCTTCATCAATCTTTGGTATGAATCCATGTTTTTTATGCACAGAGAACTGATTCCATACTCTTTTTTTCTCCAGGCTGTTACTAAATTTCCCTTTGTTCTTTTAGCATTTTTCATTGCATATAAAAGAGAACTGTGAGAGGAAATAGGAGTCATGGGGAAAAACAAATCATGAAACAAAGGAGCATGTCCTCCAAGTATACTTTAGAATCTGAACTGCAAAAATTTCATTGGTAAATGTAGAAGTTTTCAACAATTTTAACAGTTTGTGATTTTTAATTCATCATCCAAAAAATAACCCGGCAACTCCAAAAATATTTTTTTCTCATTTATTTCAGGATTGTCCTGGTGACACTGTATTTCCATAGCATCTAATTCTCTCTTTCTGCAAGGACCCTGCTCCCTGCTACTGAAACAGTTTAATTTCATAGTGCGAAAGACAAGTTTTTGTAGAGTTCCATTATGTTAAAACCGACTCATTGCTCATTACTGAAAGTTGTGATGTTTTAAATCACTTTGCTTTAGTCACGTCATTGATAGAGACATGTAGCTATGTCATATATATGTGTCAACCTCTGCTATAAGATATTTTTTAATTAAAGACAAAATACAATAGATATTGTACTACTGCTCAAGTGGGGTTTTTTCAATATAGTCTAAATGAAGAGAGAGTGTAACCAGCAATATCAGGTTGGCTGGAGTCAGAACCCTCCCAACAAATCAATTAATGTTCCTCTACTCCCCTTAATGCTTTTAAATTAGATTAACAGAATGCTGACCCTCCTTTAATAAAGCCTAGTTTCACCCTGTGGTATGCATCTAGATACTAATATCAAAGAAACAAGCCTGACAAAGGGAGGATAAAACTTACCAGTAGGCCTTGGTTCCCTGCTATTAGGATAATTGCTCAGGCTGTAGAGATGTTAAATTATGTTAAATATGCAGACTTTTCTCTTTTTAAACTGACTGTGTATGGAAAGAATTTGCTGGCAGAAACTTTTGTGTATTCTTTGAGTGTTTTATTTTAAAGAACTCAAAGTTGGAACTGAATAACAAACAGTGTTTTCAATATGAACTAGTAGGAAAATACATTATATGCAGTCAGTCCTCTATTGTAACTTTTCTAAATGGTCATATTTCAAATGACACCAAAAAACCTCAGAAGATGGAGTAACATAAAGAAGGCCAAACAAACAGCTGAAAATAAACAGCTGCATCACATATGAATGTGACTACAACATTTATAGTGTGTACGACAAGAAGTATAGTGGATTTGATTTCTGAAAACAATGTGCTGAGATTTAGAGAAAGACAAAATAGAAATGAAGTGCCAAGTCCAGGGGCTCAAGAATTGCAGTACTGCTAACACTATTTTATCATTTCCACAACCATGCAAATAAAAGTAATTTCTTTACCCACTCTGTGATTGAATATTACAAAAGGTTTTCCCTAGAACGATTCTTTCAGTGCAAACTAGGATTTTCTTCACTGCACTGAACTTGTGTTCATGCCATACCGGAGTCGCTGTTGCTACCTTTCTTTGGATTTTTTTTTTCCCTCGGTATAAACATTCTCTCTAGTATTGACTCATTTATGATGATCAGAAGGTTGTGGAGAAAAATCCATCCTCTCCTTGCCTATCTGCAGAAGGGAATAGGGAGAATGTAAAAATTCTGGCTACAAGCTTCTTCTCATATTTTCAAAAATCTGGTAAAAGAGATAAGTGACATTTTTCATTGGTAACCTAGAGTGAAGTGTGATCACCACCTGTGCAGTCCAGACTTACGTACACAGAAAGCTTAGTTTTCTTCTTGGTGTTCTTTTCTTGGTCGGAGATCTATTTTATATGAACACATTAGTTTTTCAAGTGAAAAATCAAGAAATGGAAAAAATGGATTGGTGAAAATGTAGATATGCCTATTCATCTTAAGTTAAGTTGGTGGGCTTTTTTACATCACTGAAAAGACAGTTCAAAATGGTGGCTTTGAACAGATGTTTCTAGCCACTTTCACACACCTCAGGCAGCCTCAAGCTATTTGTCATACTAAAGAGGCTGATGAAAGGGACCATGAAGAAGTAGAGCTCCCCAGAATTCCTCTAATGGCTTTCAGAGACTTCCCACTATTAACACTAATACTGGCTGCCTGCTGAGATAAAGATATAGGACCCTTAACCCCATATACTCCCAGCCTGGATTCATCTCGCCAAACTTTGAACATTTAATGGTGGGGCCTCAGTTAGGAATCTCATCAACCATGTTTCCCCAACAGTGAATAGATAGACATGCTTACCCTTCGGAAAACTAATCACATCTTAAGTGTGCTCAGACACTGCTGGAAGAATCAGTCCCTTCTCCCTGAGCTGGGGGACCCAAGGACCCCAGGATGTGTTCATTACTGATTGCCTAAAGACAGGACTCTGCCTCTTCCTGCCACGTTGGGAGTACATCAGCCTGCAGCCTCTCTGGTGCTGTGTACTGCCTTCCTTTTCTTTTTCTTTGCTGACTTTAACCTGAGTTTTCCTTCTCCCTGAAAATTCATACTTTCTCCCATGTTAGAAGTTTCTCTCCATGACCATAGTATCACCTGTTCTTCACAAAGCTCCCCTTTATTGCTGTTTTAGTCTAGCTTTATTTCCCACTTTGGTAGCATTTTCAGCCACATGCAGATCCCTTCAGGTCAACATTGGCTGTTTCCTACTGGGTGCTGCTGTCAGCTCCCCAGTGAGTACCTTGCTTGGCCTTTCTGCATTGTTCTTTGGAGGCTCCAGGCTATCTCCACTGGCTAGGTTTGAGGACTTCCAGGGAAGTTTAATTGCTGAGTGTGACATGCTGGGCTGTTGTATTCATTATTTGGCTCCCTTCCTCTCTGTGCAGTGGTTAAAAGAACAGGTTGTCCATTTCTAAATTCATGACCACGTAATTTAAGAGTGCTGCCTCATGCTGCCTGTGGCATAGCTGTATTGGCACACCCTGACTAGAAGTCTATTAGCTCCTTGCATTGTTAATTATGACCCACTAAGTTAACTTGACAATGGTCAATGTTGTTCGTAAAAAGCGTACGATGAGAATTATTCGAATGGAATATGTCAGACAGCATCTCAATCAGCATCCTGCATTTCTCCCTTAAACAATCTGTGAAAGATGGTATGATGAAATGTTAACAGTTGGATACATTTTAAATAGTCATACACAAACTTATTTACATCAGGCTTTGAAACCAACCATGGAAGGATTTTAAGGTTTTTTTTCTTTAAATTGTTTCTAGCAGTCGCAGTGAGCTAGGAAAACCAAAGGTGAAAAGAAAAATAAACCATTTATTTCTAGAGTGAAACCAAACACTATATGAGTGGAAAGCAAAAGGTCTAAGAGGAGGAAGCTTACCAGCTCTCCGTCACTCAGAGCCAAGAGTAAAGTAATCTTCATTTGTAAAATGGCATCACACTACATCAGTAGTTGTTTAGGACCTCTCAGAAGACAAATGGCATACATTCAGGTGTTCTATGGAAAAAATAAAGAATTTCTGATACATGTTCTGATACAATACTTTAGCCTTGTTTTAAAAATTCTTGGAAAACCAACTCTCCACAAAAGATTTAGATAAACCACTTCCTTAGCTACAACGACTAAAAGCGAAGATTAATTTTAACATTCTCCTGACGTCCTTGAATCCTGGTCTTCTCTTTAGGGTTTCCTATGTTACAGAGTGAAATGTGGTTAACAGAGTCACTAATGCACTTGACTTCTTTATTCCCCTCTGGAACGTATTTTACTTCAACAGATGTTTTCAAAATAATTAAATGGTGGTGGGCATGCATTATTGACAATGTCTGATGCCACACTAATGCACTCCACATTTAAACATTTGTCACCAGCGGGGCTGTGTGTTCAGGAATGTTGTGCTCTTTATAAATAACTTCCATAAAGTATCTGGATTGTAAATGTGAAAAAAAAGGGAAATTCTGATATCTGCTAAATATTAATAAACGATGAATACAGCCTCCATTCTGTAGCCATGGTAACTGAAGTTTGGCTGTTATCATTTGTACGTTGCTTTTTAAAGTACAAGGTAATGCACCTCAGAGATCCTGTCTTGAACAACTATGAATGAAGGCATTTAGCCCCTGAATTGTGAAACAACAATTATATTTTTGTGAAAAATTATGCAATGGCTGCTAAAATTTTTTGGTGAAGTGCTAAGTATTGATGGGAAATCTATGGCAGATATTGGTTGAACAGTATTAGATCCTGTCCACATGCCTGTATGCTTTGAAGAGGCTTTCTTTTTTTCCTTTTCACTTACACTTAAAAGAAAAAAGGGAAAGGAAAATGAAAATTATCCAGCCTTTGCCGTTACATTATTAGTTTCTCTAAAAATTCAGAAAATATCTCTACTGTACTGTAATAAAATTATATTAGGTATCCAAGCTAAAATAAAATGAAGTTAGACTTTTTCTCTTATTAGGATTTAATGGTGTTATTATAATTAAGCTTCTCATTAATTTTTTCATGCTTTATATTGAGTTACTGTCCCCTGCAGATTTGAAATGAAATGATCATATAATTATAGCAGTCCATTTTTAAATGAGGATATTTGGAATGTAGGTTTGCACCTAGGGTTTTTCTGAAATTATAAATCATGAGTAGAATTACAAGATTGCTCATTTCTGTTGAACTTCATAATTAGAAAGGAGTGTAGAAAGAATGTTATTCTCAAAATTCATGTATAAGTGTCTGATGCCCAAGTAAAGGCATAATGAGAGTGAATATATATTTGTAGATATGTACAATGAATATTAAGCACAACTGGTACTGATACTCGCAGCATTTAATATTGCAAATGCTAAGTACTCAAAATTACCAAGTCTCCCATCCCTATCATGTCTCTAAGTGAATCTCTGAAACTGAAGCTGTAACACACTTGGCATCTTTTATTTTTTCTTGTGATTCTGCTGATGCAACTATGTGAGAACAGAGCAGTGTTTTAAAAGTAAGATTCCAAAGAAAGAAATTTAAAATATTCGTCAATAGTTATTATGTAAGCAAATAAAAACCTTCTTGAAAAACTGAGCAAAACAGAAGGAAAATTTCAATTCTCAATACTAGAAACAATGCCTTTGCATGACATTCCTCTACAAAAATGTGAGCGTTGGAAGAAAGTGTTCAAAGCATCATCATAACAACTAACAGAGTAGATTAATGTTCTCTAATTAAAAAGTAGGCTATATTAAATTCACACAGTCCATGTTAGACTTCAATCAGTACCTAATTCATATAGAAACCTATGGCAAAATGATAATTAGTATCAGCTGATACAGAAAAGGTCTGTAAAGTGACAGGAGTACCAGTCACCACTTTCTTTTGCAATCACTTCTGAAAACATTAGCAGTGTTCATGCATGAAGAAAATTCAAAGAAGATTCTTTCCCTAAAAGACAGATTAAGTCAGCTCAAGGTAATTGCTAGAATGAAAAATGTGAAAACAAAGAGAAATTAGGAATATACAGGAACAACTTAAAACAGTCATGAAGGAATTGGGACAACACACTACGGCAGTCTCAGAAAAGAAACGAAAATAACACTGTTACAGCATACAAGAAAAGGAAACCCTTTAAACAAAACAAGAGAGTAACTCTCCTTAGGTTTTTCAAGAGGAACTAGAAGCAGATACACAACTAATAGACACAGAAAAAAAGTAGTTACTGTGAAGCAATTAACAAAATGTTAAAGAAAACAAAAGCAGAATAGGACAATAATTTTAAGAGGGAAGAGACAATACTCCCACAGTAAAATATACAAAAATTCTAAGGGAAGCTAATGAAATTTTCTAACAGCACTCAATAGCAGCTTAGTTAAACCTGGCATGTGAAGCCTGCATTATGGTGTTCTCTTCTGTACATACTATGTTCAGGAAAATGCAACACCACTTTCAGTCAAAATAAAAAGTATACAAGATGTTAATATTACTAGCACTAGTCTGATATTAGCACACAATGTAGTCCAGTTAGGAAAAAAAGCAGTGGCTTTCACTTTGTGGTCATATCTTTTCTCCAGGGAGCAAAAATATTCTTCCTAAACAGGAAAAGTCAAAAAGACGGTGTGAAATCCTTTTGAGACTTCTCATGGCATCTGAAAGACAGGTGGAAAGAGAAAAATAGCTCTCTTAAGAATCCAGAAGATCTGAAGATCATAATAAAAAAATGGTCACTACCATAGGCATTTCTTGTTCAGTGAATGTATATTTGACAGCAATAGCAGCTCATGAACAGAGACCAGAGGGAGTATGGAAAATATAGATAAAGCAATGCCAATTGCTACAGATTCTCAGGGACTTCTGGCCAAGAACCCATGAGGAGCACCTTCACTCATAGATTGACATTTCCACCAATAGCCAACTCTTGCTAAAAATGTTAACTAAAAAAAATAATCTTACCTGTTTCAATAGTGCACTCATCAAGCAGTCTGGTACCAAGCTTCATATGAAATATTGTCAGAGACAGCCCAGATCTGTCCATGAGACTGTGTACATCTGCTCAGAGTTTCCCAGAAGGTGAGTCTTGAAAATGGTGATCTTCCTTACAGCCTTGCTTTCCCCACTCCTCTGTAGGTTGCAATGTATCCATGGAGAAGGAAAGGTTGTGGCAGAAGCATGCATTTTGTTGTGACTGTGCCTCACATGTTCTCGGTGAGCAAAAATTAAGAGCATTTGTGTTTTTCTTTCATTTCAATAAGTGACAAGACCAGAGACTCAGAGGTGTATGAGGAGACTTGTTAGTGTATGACAACAAACTTAAACACATATCAAGTTTTAAAGTTTAAAAACCTTAGCTAATCAGTAGAATGACAAACGTTTCAAAATTCATGCCAAAGTTTGGAAATGCAGAAAATGGGAAACAGAAAAAAAAAAAAATAAAGAAAGACACAAATTATTTTCCAACTGCTTCTTTTTCATCAAAAAGTCCCTTCTTCAGACAGAAGACTTCAGGTCAATTTTCTGTGTCAAGCTATCCTTCTTAGTGGGAGGAAAAGGTTATTTCTGTCATTCAGTTCTAAATGTGCCAAAATGCACAAAGTCCCAAAAGACAAAAAAGAGAGTAGAGATGAGGAATATGTGTTTTTGTTGACATTCTCAAAATACAGCATAGCTGGGCAGTCAAAGACAGATGCCTTTTACCAAGCAGGTCAGTGATACAGCTGATTTGTGCACCCTGGCTCATTTCACTGGGCTGGGTTGTCTGGCTCAGGCAGAACAGATTTAGGCAGTGTCAGTGAGCTGGTTTCCTTTGACACGGCAGGTCTCTAGATCAGGTGACAAGATAAGAATCAGATGGAGAAGCCACTGAAAACATTACATGGAACGAAAAGGTGCACAGAAGGGAGTCTTAACTTAAGGGAGATACGGTGATGCTTTAACAACATATTGAGCAATCAGTCTCATAAATGAAAGGCAGAGTGCCATAACGAAGCAGAAATGCACTGATTTTTCCCTTTTACTGCAAGTTCTTTGATTTTTACCTTCTTCTGAACATTCTTAAACAACAATAAAACCCAACCCAAACAAACAAACAGAGATGACAACATATTGCCCATTCATACCATAACAAGCTATTTTTCATTTGCATTTTCTGGTCCCATGGTCCTGGTTTTATGAAAGACAATCTCAATACAACAGTAAGGTTACACACATAATAGGTATCCTGATTCTTTTTAGGGTTGGTTGGTTTTTCCCGCCCCCCCTTAACTATTCTAATATTTGTCTTCTGTTCATGCCTTTCCTATTGTTTTATTTATATCTGACATAGGACTTCTAAGCACCTGTTATTATAAACAGGGGGTAGAAGGAAGAATTTCAAGTGTGTATTAGACACTACACTCTTCAAGTAGGTATATGAAGATGAACTGATACAAAAAGGTTGGTGCCGCAATTCCAGCTCTATGGCAGATTGGCAAAGAGACAGTACTGAGGTGGAGATGGAGAGGTGTCAAATCCTGTATAACAGTGTATAACTCCTTCTGTGCCACTAGAGTAACACAAGAATGGTTTCCAGGGAGGGATACTCTTCCTGAGGCTATATACTGACTGTGATTATATTTGCTTCTTCTCTGGGTTGGAAGTAAAGAACGTATGGATTTGCATATTCTAATATATTTTCTCCTCTTTTTTTTTTAAATTCTATTTATTTTAGACTTTCATTGCAATGTTGCTTTAAAATAGTCACAGCTCCACTTCCAAATGAAGCTTACATCTTTTTTCAACAAAGAGCAGGAGGTCTTCTTATAAAGGAAAATGATTTTCACAAGAAAAAGGCTAAAAGACAGGCCAGTCAATAAAAATTCTTTCTGTATTTGCTATCAAATTCTTCACTTTTATATCCTAATCATATCCAGCATAGCACACATTTTTCCTCCTACTGGTTTGTAATGCAGGCTTATAGTTAATTTATAAGCACTTCTAATTAATAGAGACAAGCAAGCATTGAAAACCCCACATATGAGGAAGATCCCCTTTAAAAACTCCAATTTCTCCAAGTTTGTCAGGAACATACTGCTCTAGCATAAGCTAATTAAAAATCACTGTCCTCTTGAAAGTTAAGGATAAAAACAAAACCGTGACAAATGATAGAAATAAAACTGTGAGGTAACTTGTTCTCTGGTTTTAGTCTGAGCTTAGAGCAGTCCAGATATTTCTGATGCATTGCAAAGGATCTGGAAAAAGTTTAGGTCTTACCCCTGCTCCTGCTGGCCTCAGTGGAATTCTTCTCTGTTGCCAGCTGCAGCACATGGCTGGGCTGGGCCCATCCTGAAACGCTGAGCTGATTTCCACAAGGAAGGGGGCTGGAGGCCAGGAAAACATCCACCTGCTAAGACCATTGACATGTTACAGACCTGCAGACCAAACCTGGGCTATGTAACCCCTTCACTTCTGTGCATGTGGATGCCATAACCCTGTACATGCCACTGACACCAACTGCAGGTGGCATTCATTAGTGAGGGAAGTCAAAGCTCAGTGTTAAACGGCTGTTCATCTTAGAGTGAAGACATCACAACATTTACACTGATGGCTAAAATGCTAATCACCTGTTACGTGACTGGAGGAAGACGTTCTCCACAATGTTGAATAGTTAGAAGTGGTGCAAGAGGAGGTGAAGATGGTGCTAAAAAGGCAAAATAAAATGACTGCTGTGACTATGATCAATATGGAGAGGAAGCAAGGGGCAGCAATAGCAATGATGGATCCTGAGATAACTGATAGTGGGCAATGGTATGTCACCCCATCCAAGTTACAGAGGCTAAGACACAAGGTATCCTTAATTCTAAAGGTAGTTAATATGAGGTTTAAGTATGTATATGTCTTTGACATTCTTCAATTGGCCTTTCTTTATTTGTTTGAAACTCTTTGATGCCTTCATATGACATATTCAGGTAGGGCTTTTTTCCTCCATGAGAAAAAATCTTTTAATGTTTATATTTTCATGAATGGATGCTGAAATACTGACACTATTGACAGGGTCTAGGAGATAGGACTTTTAGAAAACACTTGCGAAAAACTTGCAAGTATTGACAGCCTTTACACACAAAACAAACTTTAATTTTTACCTAACTCATTACTATTTTGCATTCCTAAGACATTTTTTATGCTTCGGTGGCATCTAATGTTCTCAGTCTCACCAGTAGAAAAGCAATGTTCATGTTTTAACTCCCCCATCTAACTTAGGAAAAATACCATGCCTAGGATTGTTCTTTGCATACATCCAAACTTTTGGCCCAGTTTGGCAAACTACTGATGCATGTCAGAAGACAGAAGGAGAAAGACAATGCAGTAAAAGGAAGGAAGGCAGAATTACAAGGATCATACCAAGAAACAAAAGCATGTAGGAGGTAAAGAAAAAAAAAGCAATCCAAAGAAATCCAAAAACTGACAGATGGTCAGACATGGGAGAACATTTACATTTGCATTCACACAATTATTTGGTTAAGGTTTATATTTCCACATACAAGTTTGGAATTATGCTCCAAACTTCATAAACAGAGTATTAGTTAGTTACTGGAGTGTCTGTGTGGAAATACAGGCTTCTTTCTTATAATTACTTATTGCTCCAGTTAATTATTTTCAGTGATGTCACACTGTTGTCAGCATCATCAGAATTCTTCATTGCAGAGGTAACAGCCATACTTCAAATCCTGGACCATGATCTCATTCAAATAATTAGAAGAACATGTGCATCAGAAAAAGATAGCTATTTGCAACACACAATTTCTTTACCTGAAAGTTTGATGAAGGAATGACAGAAAAAGATCAACAAATAACAGAAGTTGTTTACAATTGCACACGATACTTTGTTGATCTTTTGAAGTCTTAACACTTAGAAAGGTTTGTAATGTTAATTTTCTAAATTTCATATTTTCCCCCCTTTTTTTTCCTGCTTTTGTTTGAAATTTGGTTGTACCTTCATACAATGTCTATATCTGAGTGGTGTTTTTGAAGAAAGGTAAAGTGGGGCCTGGCAAAAATTCTCAGCTACCTTCCTCATTAGAAGTTAAATATTTTGCAGGTTTACCTGACTTTCTCCTGGTTCCTGTAGGAATAAGAATGCTAGTGCCACTATAGCATAAAATGTTGACTTTGTTTTCAGAATAGCACACACTCTGTTTGAAGTCAGCGTAAGACTGAAAGTAAAGGCCTATTTTCAAAATATATGCATTTTAGATGTAGATTAATACTTTTAATGATGAATCTAATAGTAATACCAAAGTTCTTTAGAGACATGCTTGTAGTAAAGGAGTAAGATTTCTGGGAAGTGTTTTCTTTTGTTTTGATATCCAGCAGCTTTAACGACCTGGCTATGGTTGGAGTTTAGGTATTCATGTAAGGGTAAGATGATGAGATTCCCTTTTCCCTTAACATTACTAGGAAAGCCAGCTAACTTCCCATGCTGTGTGGGACATCCACCCTCACAAAGTAGTTTCAGAGGTTAGATCACTATATGAAACACCATTATAACAAACCTAAATGCACACTGGGGAGTTTGTTCCATCTGGGTATTCATAGCATCAAAGTACCCAGTTTGGATGGAAATTAATAAAAAGTATGTTCATAAAGATTACATTCTATGGATCAACATGAATTAAAAAAAGAAGAGGAAAAAAAAAGTAAAAAGTACACTTATACATAAAATACACAGAAAAAAGAACAAAAAATAGAGTTAGATTTGCATGGTCTTACGTCAGTGTAAGTATTTGCTACATAGTGCTAAACTCCCATCAAAGAGTTGATTCCTTCTGTTGGGATTGTTATTCTGATGTTAGGGAACTGGTAGACACAGTTCATTCAGTGAACCACCTTAGGTCTACACTCCACCTACATGGCTTTACCTGGTATTTCTTATTATTCTTTTGCTTCTGAGACCCTGGAATCAGTCTACAGCAAATGGAACCTGCAATGACTTTAAATCTGGATGACTCATCCCCCTGTCTGACTGATTGATCTCTGTCCCTTTCTCCTCAGACAAAGAAAGCCAAGGAAGCAGAGCTCTGCATCAGTCCATGCTGCCCTCTTCGCGGCTACTTTAAAACACAGTACCATTTCCTTTATTCGAAATCATTCAGAAAATGGGACTAGTGCCTGAAAATTTCAGTGTAATGGATGCATCTTGACTGCAGAACCATACTTCAGATAACATCCAAATATATGCCAGCTTGTCTGTTAATATTTATGTTAATTATTTGCCTTAATCTGAGTTCTTTTTTTTCATAGATTAAGTCAGAGAAGTTCTACTTTTTCTGTATGAGAGAAAATAACAGAGGCAAACAAAATGAGAGGTAAGCCCTCAGGAAATTCATCATGGTTTACCTATAGAACTAACAGAACTTGCTGAGAGTCTTCAAGGCCTAATTTTTACTGATACGTCTATCAATATAATTCTCTTTATAAAACATTGGGTCATAGTAGAAGATGTATGTGATCTCATAATATCCAGAGTGTTTCTTTAATGTATGATGGGTGCCTTAGATCTTTCACGGATTTGTTATTTTCTGAGTGTAATAATGCCACCAGCTTGTGAAAAATGGTTTCTTTATTAAGCTCTTCAGGGTTTCATATGCAGGCAGTAAAATGTTTCATTTACATTTGGTTGACAGGTAGGATTTTTGTTGTTTAATAAGGTGATTCAGCTAAACCAACACAAAAGACTGCATAGATATTCTCATTCATTTTAAACAAGACATATTTGGTTTCATGTCACTTATTAAGCAACCATATTAAAACTAACCCCCCCCCCCCAACTGATTTAAACAGAATTAAAGCATTGGTACTGTTTTTTGTATTAGTCAGCTATCTATATGTAAAATCACACTTTGTGGATGGCATCTTAGAAGACTCCTATTTATACAATCTATCTACACTAGTAAAGATAGATGCCAAAAGGATCTCCTCTCTGATTACAGAGCAGAACATTGCTGCGGTATAGCAGACTAGCCGACCCCCGTTGTGGCAGGTCCTTTATTCTGTTTTGGAAATCTAATCTGAGATAGTCTTCTCAAGACTCTCATCCTTTGAGCATCATCTTCCTTAGCACAAACCAGTGCAACTCTATTGAAATCAAGTTAAAGGTTATTTTTCTTCCCTGATAACTAATAAATGTATTGCTTTACCCTACTTCTTACAATGATCATCTTCAAATTGAAACCCTTTCATTGATGCTAGTCATTTTTAAAAGCCAGATGTAAATATGTTTTTGCTTCTTTCCCTAAAATGAGGACAGTAAACTGTTCATGCAAGCCTGCAGTCTTTATCTAAATGGTTTACTAAGCTAACCACTCTATTTTTGATCTGTGAAAATGTTTAAAGTAAGTTATTTTTAAGCAGCCTGTTACAAAAGAAAGTAAAATCTCATCCCACTATTTTAGTTCTTACTCTAAGAGGTTGTTCTCCCACCACACAGAAAAAGCTCTTCTAATTGTAATTCACCACCAAAACCTCTACAATACTAAAACCAAAACACAGACCTCAATTTCTAAAACATTAAAAGGGTTAGGGAAAATATCTAGTTGATTCATGTGATATTTTCTATGCAGAAAATAGGTAGGGCCTTCACCACTAACCTCAGGAGAAAGGAGACCAATCCCACAATTAATAAGGAAATTATTTTTGATCACAGTTAAAGCTACAAAATCTGTGTCCTAATTCAACTAAATGTTAGCTGTGCCTTTTGTAGTTGCTTGACAACATTGCATAGCACTCCTAAAGCTGCATATCTCTGTCATCCACAGGGAAATCATAGCTGCAGCAGAAAAATAAATACATTTCTTCTTCTCCCTCCACTTTAGAGAAGAAGAAATGATGAGACGATGTGAGAAATGTAGGAAGCAATACATAACATGCCTCCTAGAGAACTGCAGCAAAGAAGCCCAAACTGAACATCTCCCGATTTGCTGTGGTTGCTGTACTAGTAAAGAGGTGCTGATTGAGTGAATTTGGCTAGCCGTCTCTGCCATTTTGACAGCAAAACTTCCTACAGTTCAATTATCTGCAACAGCTTTCTATAATATTACTGAGAAATAAATTACCAGCATTCCTGCAAAACAGCTGCTTTTTCTGTAAACTGGTGGAAAGGCTCTTTAATGAACATTTATGAGCCCGTCAGCTGGAGCGATCCCTTTCCCCCAAGCAGCATGGCTGCCGGGGCAGGCGCCCCGAGAGGCGTTCTACCTGAGTGCACTTTGCCAGATTGATGAGCCTCCTTCCGACAGTTGACTTTTTATGTAGAGAATTTGTTTGGCATGCGCAAGCTGCTTACATCAATATATTATTAAAAGGGGAGGCGGGAAGGGGCTGTGGACACTAACTTGTAGCCATACTGCAGCTTTTCTAGCTGTGCTTATGTATAAATATATATATTTTTTAAATCTTGCATTTCTTCTTTCTTTTCTTCCCCCCAGAGAAGCCAGTTAACCATGAAGTGGTGTCTTTCCGCTTCCCAGATAGGTATCTCTCAGCCTATTTGCCTGTCCCTGGCTGCCTCTCCCCTCTCGTTCTAAGCAGCCCTTTTTTCCCCCTAAATTCTCAATGGTCCTTAGTACAAACATGCATAGAAAGGTTACTCAGCGGGTTTGCATAGTAAACACAAATGGATATTGTTCTTGACATCTTGTGAACTTGTCTCTCTCCCTTGTATCTTGAGAGAACATAGGACCTTCTGGGCCTGTACGAGCCTTGCTGCATTTTTAATGATAGTCCCTGAAATGCAGGGGAGCAAGATGTTGTCACCTCGGCATATTTTATCCCTGATCAAACATTATTTGGCAGCTGTTCTAAACTTGTAACACTGTCTCATCTACGCCGGCTGCTGGCTTGGTGGCAAGAGTGCAAAATCTCACCCAGCTCTTTCTTTTTCACATCTCTCTTGCTCCCTTATCTACACCTTGGAGCCCTGCTCTCCTCTTTAACAGCACAAAAACATTTCCAGCAAACTTCAATACTCAGGGGGGAGAGTTAGCAAGGAGACCATCCACCTTATGAAGTAGTATTTACCAGAATCAGGGTAAATATGTCAAGATGTTAAAACATTTATAAACACTGAATGTAATTTCATATGCACAGGTAACAGCAGTTATGAAGGCATGTTCTGTGTGTTATGTTGGGGTTATTGCATTTTTTTTCCTGACTGGTCAGTTTGGTTTAAATGCAATTATTTCTGCTCTGGATTTTTTAAAGAGCATAATAGTTGTTTTTTCTGAGAGGGTATTATCTGCTAAGAAACCACTAATATACGGGACTCTGGCAGTTCTTTACAATCTTCTATTAAAAAATAATTGCTTAAGCCATCACCACCACTGCAGACTGACTTAAAGTTATTTTGATGGTTTTGAAAAACTGTGATTTCTGTTTCACAAGTGATTTTTCATGATCTGAGGGTCTTCATTACTAAGCTGGAGACATGTAATTTGAAAGTGTTGCTTGTTAATATTTGAGTGTCATTCAGCAATTCTGCTCTTGCAGGGAGAAGATGAATACTTTTTTAAATGGTATTTTTCAAGTCAGTGTAAGAAGTAGGATTTACGGAAGCAATCTTTAATCCTCTCGTTACTATTCTAGATTAGAAAAAGGAGTCTAAAAACTCAGAAATTCCATTTAATATATCTGGCATTCACAAAGCATTATATAACACAGCTTCTCCATTTGAAGCCCCTTTACTACATAATTATGTATTTTTTTTCTTGATCCCAAAAAAGCAACACTTGTTCTGCTTCAGTATCATCTTTGGAAATGCCCAAGTGACTTCTGAATGTTACACCTACATTGCCTGCAACTTGGTACTGGTGACCAGTGATTACAATTAGTAAATGTCCGTTTTAACAAATTAATTGTAATTGTGTACGTGGCTACTGGACATAAAGTCAGCTTTTACGCAAGACTTTCAAAACTGATATGATTGCTGGAGGCACCATAAAGATCTTAATGCAATTGTCATCTCTTTCTAACAATGTCAAGGTGTTGTAGAAAAAGTATTCCTCTGCATAGGCCAGTGAAATGTTAGGCAAGTTTAGAAATCCAGAGAGGATATGCTGAGATTATGAATTGCTTTGGTCAAAATTTAAATCATTTTGAGTATTATGTTCTTTTCTCCTTACTGCATTGGGGGGAGGTGAAGGGAAGACTTTTCAGTACTTGAAAAGGTAAAGAAGGGCAACAAGGCTAATCCAGGATTAAAGAAAATGAGCTTTGAGGACAGTCAGAGATATCTTTAAACCATATGGCCCAGAGGGAAGATATTTAAAGTGGGAATCTCTTGGAAGTGAACACACTGCCAACTCAGGTTATTTTTTTCTGGATTTGTACACAGGCAAGACATATATAAATGCAAATAGGAAAAATGTAGTTAAGGAGATCACAAAAATGTAGTACGCCTGGGATCACAAAGACTTCACTGTGAAATAAACCAAAGTACAACGCTTAAAAGAGGTCTTTGCTAAAGAAACCCAGGCTGGAGTTATAAAAGCTTGACAACCAACTAACTCTCCCTCTGACTTGTTTCTCAAATACTGTGAAATCATCACAATTTTATATACAAGATGATTGCAAAATTGTCTTGTGAGACATTGTTGACAGAAAACTTCTTTTGTCTTTGAAAAGAATGTTGCTATAATTCAATTTCAAGTAATATATAACTTGACTGAATTAGTAAATGCACTATGAAAATATTTTTCCCCCACTGTATTTTTGTTTTCTAACATGCATTCACTGTTTTATCCATACTCTGTTTCATCTACTCTCTCTTTCACTAAAAGAATAACATCAGCCTCAAGGATACCTTGCATGAATGCTTTTTTTCCCAAGCTTTCGAAGTAGATATTGCCAGAGAAAGAAATGTCAATGAAAGTGCCATTTCTGAGTTTACAGCTAAGAAATTCTTTTTCAGGGAAAGGGAATAAGAATCAGAGGCGACTGTGGGCAGAACTCCTTTCACATGCTGTATGATTACTTGCAGCGGAGCAGCAAGAAGAGAAAAAGAAGCCCTCTCTATATAGTGTCAGGGAATAATGGGAGTCTAAGACAAGCTAACAGACTATTTTGTCACAGAATTTCTGAATAATGTGAAGTCGTGTGAATTTGAACAGTTAACAGATAGATTAGAGACCCAATTATCTGTGGCACTGTATATGAACCTCAACAATGTTACTGTGAAAGAGGTAGCCTGTGCCCTAGCAGACCTGCCTTGAGCCTGGCAAAATGGGCCACTGGTCTTTATTTGAGCCCTGGGACACAAATGGTATAGTACTTGTTGCTCTAGTAGTAATGCTGGTGATAATAAAATGAGCTTTTGAAAAGCTCTTCTAAAGACTGTGTTTCCCTTTGACTGACTGATCTCTTAGACTGGTTACAGCACAAACATTTCACAGAGTAGGTTTGAATTAGATGAGGTTACAACCCGATTCAGCCAGGTCTCATGCCTGCTCATCCATTTGACTCCTCAGAAGCCTGACTGGCAGTCTGATGGGGGATCTGCAGCCTAAATTCCCAGGATCTTCAGCTCCTGCACACTTTGGCAAATGATTTTATGTCACGATATACTCAAAGATTTCCAGGACTGCTGAGCAGATTGCACTGGGGCTAGTGTCTCCTTCTTCTTAGTCACTAGTAGCTTTCCAAGTGATGTAAAACACTTTGCAAATTAATTCCAGGTTTGGAAAGGTAGCTCTGCACATGAACTCTGGTGAAAGTCCATTCATGCATAAGAACCTGTTTTATGTAAATCTGCCTAGAAGAAATTTTAGAAAAAAAAAACAAACCCACTTTGTTTCAAAACTACTGAAATGTTTTACTTTAATATTTTGACACAATTAGGCAGTTGAGGACAATTAATGAACATCTGTATTTAAACAAGACTGGGAATTCAGGCTGAAATAGAAATGTCAGTACTAAACAAAATCACAGACCTTTCAGTTATTTTTTGTTATGATTTAAGCGACTTCATGAAAATTATCAGGTATATAGACAGTTGTTAAAAATTTCACATGTATACATCCTCAGCTAGACAATACCCCATGAATGAACAAACCACATTGCCAGTGGAGTAGGCAGAGAGGCTGTACAGTGCTACAAGGCTTTGGTAGTGCTGGAGGTCACACGAGCTCTATATGGGAAAGCAACCACCTGATGGCTTTCCAGAACAGGGGATGATGTTCAGCAGCCTGAGGACTCCCTTCCTCATTTGTGTCCTGTCTGCCAATAAACGCTACAGTCCTTCTGAAAAATATAGAGACCTTTGTTCTGACAAAAGACAAGGGCATATTTCAGGGTTTTTTTATACCTTCTTTTGCAGGGAAATCCAAAGCCAGGCCACACAAATGAAAGCAGGCATAGGTTTTTAAGCACTGCCAGTGAACAGTCACTTGATTAACAGAACGATTAACTTATTATTTCTTCATGCCTTCAAATCAAAGCTATCTATTTTGCTGGAAACTATGGACTCAGTATGGGGCAGCTGTGTCAGATATAATGTTCTGCAATAAAAGCAAATCAGACTAGAAAGAGCAGTGGCACTGGTTTCAAACTCGGTGAGTTTGAAGAAAAACAAGAGAAGATGATAAAAAGGGGCTTGGATGATAGAAAGTTCCACAGTAAATATTACAGAGGAGTCCAATCTCCCTAGTCACTGCAGGAAAATAAATTTGGCATTCAGAGTGTCTGAGAAAAGCTTGGCCCATCCCCAATTTATGGCTGAGGAGACTGAAGAGGAGTCAGGGGAGACTATCTCTTTAGAATGACATGATGGCTGACTCTGATAATTTGATGGCTACTCCCAGGTCTAGGAATCATGTCAGCTGATCCAGATACATCATAAAATGTGCAATACATAACACAACAAATCAAGATAAAAGCTTTCTCCAGTGGACAAAATACTCAGGCTATCACTACACTGGTGTCAGGTTAAAGTGTGTGTCAAACATGAAACATTGTTCAATGTAGCACATCACAGCTGAGCAGAGGAAAGTCTTTATCATAGCCTTCCCTTGCCTTCCTTTTTATAACTGGTTGCATAATATAAAAGCACAGATATTTTTTCTACCCTGACCAGAAAACACCTCCAAATTCCAGACCACACCACAAATCTCCCAGTTTGTTGTTTTAATCAAATAAGCTGGTTATATATCCCCTCTCTTGGTTGCTTTTTGGATCAATAAACCTTGAATTCTTTTCTCCCAGTTGACACATCTTCAACAGAGAGGTACGGTGTCTGGCCATGACATCTACTTTTTATTCCCTCCTACTGCACAGCTGAAAACTTTGGCAACAAGAGCTGTGGAAAAGGAAATGGAGACTGTCTCTTTCACCCTATGAGGTCTTAGTCACCAGGCTCTTGCAGGCTTCTTCCCCAGCTATGGTTTAAAGGTCTAAAGAACAGCAGTTACCTTCACATGCTGTAAACAGTCCTGTCCTTTCACTATGATCAGTTTCCTTTGATCGTATCTACCCAACGGAGTGTCTTACCTAACTGAGGCCAGAGACATCTTTGGGGTCCTCAGCTCTCAGAACACAAGTATCAGATCAAATAAACCAAAAATAAAACCCTTAACCCAGTCTCATCTGAAACTTTCATCCAGGATGCAGAAGGCACAGGCAGCAATCCTTCCTGATGCTTACAGGGACGGTGGTTTTATCCCAGACAGACGTCTCTCCTTGCAGCACTGTGCCCTACGATGCAGACTGCCTTGCTGCAGCTCTTTCAATTCCTGCAAGACAACTAAATATTCAGTGGAGGAGAATAAGAATGAAAACAAAGCTAGATACCAGCAGGTAGGATGCTTGCCCTGATTCCACGAAAGTTCTGTGGGGTCTGACTCTCAGCATTTCCTGCTGCTGCTGAGCGTGAGTGACTCTTGTCCCAGCTTGCCAGCTTCTGTGAGCCCACTTTCTCACGGACCTTTCCCCACATGTTGTGTAGAAATGTAATTCATCCGCCTGTGAACTGTGCACTGTTAGGCAACAGGGCACACCAGAGCTAGGCATTGCATTGCTCCTACCTACCTTGTGTATGCCCTACCTTGCACTTTAAAAAGCCCTCTGATAATGAGGTCCTTGTTAATGAGTGATACATCTTATCCTGTGTTAATTTATATCGGCATTATGTGTTTATAAAAAATGCAAGTACACTTCCCTTTGGGTCTTCTAAAAGAATTTTTTTAACTCTTCTCTCAATTTATGGGATTAATTAATGTTAATGGGATTAATTTGCTCCATCTATCACTCCTCTTACTTCATTACGTGGGCCTTAATCTATAGGTACACACTGCAAAATAAGATAGAATCACTTACTGTAATCTCAATTCAGAGTAGCTGATTTGACAAATTATGCAGTGGCACTCATCATCATAGCAGTCAAAAGGAAGAATTTTCTGTCCTTTTCTTTAAAAAGCCATAAGAATGCTAATTCCTATTCTTGCTTTTACTCTCTTTTTTTTTTTTTTTGTCTTTTTGGTTAGGGTTGGGGAGGAAAGGATCTTATGCATAATTTAATTGCTTTGTCTTTCTCCCTCAGGTCAGTATATTATATTATATTGAAAAGTAATTATGCAGCGAAAGTAAAATGTCAAACTGCAGATGTCTGGTAACAAGTAGTACAGATGTGAACGATTCTATTATGTGCCATCTTGCAGACATCTTTATACCTTTCCTCTGAAGCTTCACCCTATGTGCTTATACATTTGAGTATTTATGCGCCCTGGATGAGATTTGCTTTTTTTCCCCCCTTTGCAGCATCTAAATCCCAAGCTGGGTTGCCTTGTTGGCAATGATTGATTACCCAATATCTAATTAAACCTGATCCAATCACTTATTATGCAGAGTGGAACAAACAAACTGAAGTCGACTGTCAGACCCGTGATTGATGATACTGCCAATCCAGCTTTTGTTGCGTCTAATGTCCTGACGCTTGTTACAACCAGCCAAAGCTGCGCTGGACAAAGCGTTCTGTCACTCTTCACACAAATTCACTCCCCTCCCCCCCCACTCCTCTCTCTTTTTTTTTTTTTTTTTTAAGAAAAAATTATTGAGAACAGCAGAGGTTCTGTTTGGGTTAGTGTGTACAATGAGATCAAAGTCCCCTAGAGATCCAGAGTCCTTAAGTGGCAGGGAGTGGAAGAAGAAAGAGTATGTGTGTGTGGAGGGGGGGTTGGCAGGAGGTGCACTTGGTATGGTAATGAACCTACCTTAGGGAGAGTGACAGATATGACATTAAAGCAAACCTAGCAGGGTAATAATTTCTTTTCTATTGTCTGCCAAGCAGGATTCTCTTCGCAGCTCTCATTTATAAATTTTTCAGTTTTAATGTTTTAATTATTTAAAATGCAAATAGGTTTCTGAAGAAAGAAGCAGAAAATACAAATTCCCTAAACAAATTCAACTTTTGAAGTTGTATTCACACATTGTAAAACCTTTCTCTGGTGCCTTGCATTTAGCTTAGGTTAGTTAAGTTTTGGGTTTTGTGGGTTTTTTTTTTTGTGAGCTAAGAATTAGTCAAACTTTTTGTAGCTTTTCATTTTCATATTTTTGTTAGTTCAAGCCTTTTGTTTTGTTTGGTTTTGAGAAGAGAAATAAAATGTCAGATTCCCTCGAGATTTAAACAACTAGTCAGAAAAAATGCAAAGAGGTTTTTATACGATGGTTTATTTCCTGACGTTGCCTGTGTTTCAGATGATCAATTTGTATTTAGATATTAGAGAAATTCACATAAAGAGATGATTTATATCCCTTCAGAGTTTTAAAATATCTGTTTAATGGTTCCATTCTCATATAAATTGTTTATAGTCAATGTGGGCAAGTCTCTGTATGTATGATTCCCATGTGATAATTAGAAGAACTGGTAAATGTATTTTTCAAAACCTTATGCAATTAATCATATATTTACAATTCCATCACCTGCTTAGTAATCTATCTTACAATTTTAAGACTCCCAACTCCTATACATCTTCAAACAGCTGACATTGAAAACAAAACTAAAATAAAAGAAACAAAATCCAATAAGAATTTAAAAGATTTTACTCTTAAACTAGAATTTTCTTGCAACAGTTATTTTTTTTCTGGAATAAAAGGAATAATAATAGTCAGTATGAAACCTTACTTTATTCTAGACAGGTAATACAATTCTAAAGTCTTTCGTTTCCTTTACCTGCCAGGCCACACACAAGACCTCTGCACATTAGGCCAAAAGCTGTGAAGGTGTCTAGGTCAACATATTTTAGTTTGATACTTCCTCATGTCTAGAAAAAAACATGTAGATTATTTATGGGTTTGCTTTAAATATTTCACTCCTCCATCCTACCCCTTAGATCTAAGTGGTGCAGTACCTGGGTGGACAAGTGAGTTCATGAAATAGTCACAGCATCACTAATGCAAACTCTTAAATCATACCAAAGACATGGGTCTGTGACAAACTAGGAACAAATTAGGTTATAGCAAGAGTTCACAGATTGGTTCATAGAATGGTGGAGGTGGGAAGGGACCTCTGGCCGTCGTCTGGTCCAACCCCCTTGCTCGAGCAGGGCCACCAAGAGCCAGTTACCCAGAACCACTTCTAGACAGCTTTTGAGTATCTCCAAGGATGGAGACTTCACAACCTTCCTGGGCAACCTGTGCTAGTGCTTGATCACCCTCACAGTAAAAACATGTTTCCTTATGTTCACACAGAGCCTATTGTGTTTCAGTTTGTGCCCACAGCCTCTGGTCCTGTCACTGGGCACCACTGAAAAGAGCCTGGCTCTGTCGTCTTTGCACCCTCCCTTCAGGTATTTATATACATTGATGAGGTTCCCCGAGCCCTCTCTTCTCCAGGCCGAACAGTCCAAGGTCTCTCAGCTTCTCCTCGTAGGAGACATGATCGAGTCCCTTCATCATCTTAGTGGCCCTTTGTTGAGCTCTCTCCAGTATGTCCATGTCTCTCTAGTATTGAGGAGCCCAGAACTGGACACACCACTGCAGGCATGGCCTCATCGGTGCTGAGTAGAGTGGAAGTAAGTATTACCACTGGCACTAAGTGATGGGCCATAATCATACATCATAAGTATACAGCTGCCAGCCCAGAATTGTTGTCTTTTAGACAAATATACTCACAAGAGTCTCTGCATGTACCTATATTTTTATGAGAGGAAAATAATAAAATGTATTAGTGTTTCAACAACTTCATCTTCAAAGGATGTAATATGCACAAGCACTTGTAGGATTTTAAAGAGAAGTAAGATAGGCAGGAAGGTAGAACACAGCCCTTATTTACTAGCAAAGGAAGACAGTAATGGAAGTAAACTAAAGACTGGGAAAGACCAACATAAGAAAAAATGTTTTGGAGGGTGCTGAGCTACAGAGAAAACATCCACGTGAGCATCCAGTGCTGCATGATGCCCTTTATCTTAGTGCTTGCAGCAGTCACAACAGTATCAAGTCCTCTGTCTTTATGGGAGTCTTTCATCAAGACTAACTACATTGCACTGATGGATTTGGAAGAAGGAGGAGGAATTGGATGTGTGAAGCATACGACTTGCATACAGAACATCGGTCTCTTAATTTTGTACTCACAGAACTTCAACGAGAAGGAAAACATCTGTTTTTGTTTCATATGCCACAATTTCCACCTAAACAGAAATGTTCTTCAGAAAACTGAGGGCCAAGTTACAAAAGAAATGTGTAGAATTTTCTCAAACACCTAGGCATTTCAATGAAAACCTCATCTTGCACAAAACATCTGGCGAATGCAGAAGTGATGTCTATCTAATTCACAGTAATATATGTAATCAGCAAACCTGATGAGGCTGTCTGAATTACCTTGACACAAACAGCAAGAGAAACAAGCCTCTAGCATTCAGACTTACTCTGTTGCAGAGCTAACACAATTTGCAGGTATTGTTGATACCTAGCTTACCTAGTTCTAATTTTCTGGCTTGACTCTAGCTACCCACTCCCTTCTGTAATAAACGAATAAACATTATATTGGTCTCCATGGAAGCTGCAGAATTATAGTGGGGTAAATGGGAGGAGAATTGAGTCCTAAATATTTTAATCATGCTGACATAGTGGAGGTAAGGATAAAAGGGAAAAACTCCAAAGAAACAAAATAGGTTTCTCACAGCATTAAAAATAAATGTTTTACACCAGGGCAATAGGAGGCTAACATTACCAAAGGAAGCTAAATTTAGCCTGTGAAAGGTTATCTTGGGCAAGCACTTATGGTGCATTTCTCTAAATTTTCACTTCAATTAATCTCTAGAAATTCAGTGTCTGATCCCAGTGACAGTAGCCTCTGGCTTCTTCAGAGCGACTGCCGAGGAAAAATTATCTGACACATATCAAACAAGCAAGAAATGACACTGGACAACATTAATCAAAACTTTCTCATTTCCTGAAGAATTAAGCATTAAATAATTAATTCCAGCACTACAGGCAGCTGTAAAAGAGGCCTCGTGCCTCCCCGCTGGTAAGAATTTGTCCTTGTCTAAAAGACTAGATTGATATATTTATTATTTATCAGATTAATCATGGCCAAGAACATTATAGATTGGCAGCCAAGCCCAGCCAGTTATATTGTAGTGGCCTGTTATTGGAGTTTGGAAAGAACCTGGTACATCAGCAACATTCAAAAAGGGAAGGGGTAGAAGAGTTTGCCCTCAAGCATTATTAAAAAAAAAAAGGAAAAGGAAAAAAAAGCTCAAATGATCTCTTTTTTTTTTAAAAAAAAAAAAAGAAGGGAATTGGACAAAGAAGATGTCATTGATTCAGCACCTCAGTGGAGGCTGCTAGCTCCTGGGGTCATTTTTATTTCTGTTTGCTAAGGACTGAAGGAGGCCCTTAGGATGTGGGTCAGAATATCAACTATTCTACGTGAAGCCACAATCATTAGTTTTAAAACAGAGTTTCAGTGGCAGACAGATATAAATCAATTTAACCAGCACGTACAAGAAAAACCACTTCCAACCCTTCATTTTCCTTGTGTTTATCCAAGTACTGTAGCTGTGAGACTGATCTATGGTTTAAGTTTTCTTTCATTTTTGCTAGCTGGACACAGTACCAAGTAGCAGAGTAACTAGGAAGTTGCACCCTAGGGGATCAGCATGCCAAGTTCCTGTAGATTAATAGGCCTTAGACAAAAATAAACTTCGTATAATTTCATAAAATTTTACCTTGTAGTGCTTTTTCCCCCTCTTTTTCAATTTTCCTCCCTACTGCTTCCATTCTGCCACTCCTACTCAGGGTAGTAATATCTTATATGGAATTCTACTTTTTCATTTTGAATGAGGATTTCTCACTTCTTTTCGACAATCATGCACACACAGTCAAAGGAAATCATAACTGTGAAATTCACAATTTAAGGTTTGTTCCAAATGCCAACCTCTCCTCTACATCTTCTTCTTTTCTTGTTTCTATGGCGGGGGAAGGATGAGTGAAATTTCTCATGTCCCACAAGAAGTTTATTTCTTTGTGTGCCTCCCCATTTTGCTCCTTTCATGTCACCTACATGTTATTTGGCAACAAAAAAAAGGAGAGCTGCTATATACTTGATGAGTCAGAAGTGATGAGATATTCTTTAAGGGCAACTTTGTTTCTGCTAGCCTATGAGAGAGGAAATTTCAGGATGGCTGGGCAAAATATGCATTTTATTAAGAAAAAATAAGTAAGAAAAAATAAGAGCGACTGCAAATTCTGGCCCTAAAAATACTGAAAGAACAGTCAGCACCAGTCATGCTCCTTTGATAGATAATGAAATGTTTGATAAACACACTGTTAAGCCATAAGAATTTCCACACTAGGTCACATGGAAAACCTGTTCAAACCCGTCATCCCCAAAAAAATCAAACTGTGAATTCCTAGGTAAGTCTATAAGGCCTCCAGCTTTTGGGGAAACAAACAAGGGGTTCTCAAACTCTAGAGATCGTGTAACTTTGGGCTTCCGCTGGTCTTGAGATCAAGGGTTTCCTAAGCTAGAAGAATGAACCTTGTATATGATTAGTGTAGATGGACTTTTCTACCATGAGTTTTTCTACCTGCTTCTTGATTTCATGTGTGAATAGCATTAGTAGTATCCTGTGGCAATCAGTTCCACATTGCAAAAGAAATGCCTTCTCTTGTCTCTTTTGAACCAGCTCCCTTCTTGTTTGATGCCCTCCAAATCTTCAACAAGAGACAGTGAACATTTCCCTCTTCATCTGCTCCATGTGGCTTGTGAAGTCACCACTACTGAGCATACTGACTCTGTATTCTGCTGTCAATAGTGTTCCTTCACTTCTCATCATATGTAAATTTGTGCTTTGGAGCACAATCAAGTCAGATGTTTCTAGCACAAACTACTTCCTCTCATCTTTCTTAAATATTCTATTTCAGTGTAGGAAATGAGATCTTTTTCTTACCAGATACTTGTGGAGAATGCTTAGAGAACCATGGATAGACATGTAGAAGAGAAAATGTTTGTTTACATGAATCTTTTTGTCTTTCCAAATCCTCTGCTATTCATGAGAGTAAGCCTATGCAGGATCAGCATAGTTCAGAGGAAAAAGAAAGCTTCAGTTTTGCCATTTCTTGATATGACGTGATATTTAGTATCCCACAGTTAAGGGATAATATATGGGATACCAGGATATTCTAGCTATGAGATGATAAAACAAATCACAGCTTTTGTGTAGAAAAAAAAAAGCAAAAAGGAAGGCTTAGAAAAGCTCAAAAACACAAACTGAAAAATGAAATTTTTTAAAAAAAAACATTAAAAATTATTTTTTAAACAATCTTGCAATTGTTGTAGAGCTAACTGATGTTTTTCATTGTTTTAAACAGAAAAAAAGGGGGAAAACAGTACCTTGACTTCTGCAACACAACTAATTCAAAGATAGTCTTGGTCATTAACCTGAGGATACATTGAGTACTTTGAAAATCACATAATTTATTGTGACACATACTAAGGATGCACAAAAGCCTGTGAAAGAGTAGTTAAACCCCCCAAAACTCAGTCTTGTTTTTCACAAAGGCAATATGTGTCTGATTAAATTAGCTGGGTAAACTTTCACAAACATGTATAATCCCCAACAGCAGCAGTATGGACAGCATCCTTCTTAACGGAGACAACGAGACATTCCTGAAGGAGAGGAGGCTGGTTCCCGGTGGTTACCAGCCCTCTGTTTACATCCCTCCTTGCCTCCTGATGCACAGGAACAAAGCCATGGCTATTCCAGCCAGAAGCATGACAAATTAACAGCTCCAGCCTTTCTGGAGTTTGTGTGATGTTCCCCCTATCCACATCTGCTGGGAGCTAACATGCAGCTCTCCTGGAGGATCGCATGGGATTGATCAGCACCCTTGACCACAACTTCCCTCCCTTCTGGTCTTAGCATTTTAAGCGGGTGCCTGCATACTTTCAGCCATGTCCACTCTAAACGACCCCGTTCCTCCCAGGGTCTGGCTGAAGGGGCTCAGGGCCAGCTAAGCCCCAGTGCAGCCACAGGGAGCTCCCCATCTGCTGAAGATGGGCAGAGGTGCCCAGGCAGGACAGGGCCAACCTCCAGCCCCAAGAGATTCTTCTCAACACTCTGCCACCAATACCGTGTAGGTGAATTCCCCTATGTCCTGCCCTGCACCTGAGTATCATGGAACCACAGCTGTGAACTCTTTTGCACTGAAAGAACTTATGTGCAAGTAGAGCAACGCTTTTATACAGTTGACTTTTCTTGTGGTAGAGGAAGATCCTCATGAATTAGTACAGCCAGTCATTCCCAAACATGAAGCTTTTGTAGCTGTACCACACTGTATAGTTAAACTCAGGCAGCATGCTGCTTCAATCCTTTTATATCGCTGTGGCATCTCTTCAATGAGGGATGCACCTCTCTCTAAACCTTTTTCCCCTTCCTCCAAATGTGTAGGTTGGCTTCTCTGTAAAGGATAATTAAACTTCCTGCTTCTCCAAATGTATGTAGACAACTCCAAACTTAAAATTAAGAAATAAATAAGAAAAAATAGCATCAATTCAGTTCTGCTGGACTCAGTAAGCCAAAAAGATATTTTCAATGCCTGCACACAGCTAATGTATTTAATTTTTTTCAGGGGGAAAATGTTTGATAGAACATTCGACACAAACAGAACCTCTCAGATGAAAACGTCTAGAGTGAAGCAAGGAACACAGTCTTAGGGATGAGAAACCATGAGGTTTTTTCTTCTGGTTATGGCTTTCCACTTTAATTGCAAAGGTTAAAAACAAATTATAGCAGGGTGTTATTTTATGATCTGGCTCCAAGAGGAAGTCATGCAGACTTGCTTAGAAGTTGAGGTTTTTGGTGCTTCCTGGGGAACCCAAAGAGCCATGTTTGAAGCACTTTATTTTAACTCCAGTTTGCATCATCCCAAGAACCCAAGTTCTAAACAGATAGAATAATTTCTAAAAGAAAGTAAGCAGTCTCTCACAAAGCCCATACAGAGAAAAACTTACTGTTGATTTTAAGCAAAAGTGTCAAAAGTGTCACATCTGCATATTAGGCTGCTGCTCTGTAAAAACAGTTTATTACCTGACATCACATACTTGTCACATTTCTCCTCAGAGAAAAAAAATTTAAAAGGTCAGCATAAAATACTGTGCTGTGGATCTATGAATTGTTCACCAACATCTGAAAATATAACTGTGTGCTTTTGTATAAAATAGGAACTAGTAGAAATACTGAAACTGAGCAGAATTCTGTCTTGAAGTGTATGTTCTTTTATTTACTCCTACTCATATTTTGATGAATTAAATGCACAATCAGCTCTTGAACATTGCATATTATTTCTCAGATAATGTATCTTTCATATGAAGTTGACTGTTTGTCTGAATATTTACCAAGGCTTTATTATTCATCTTTAAAACAAACAGTGATTTTATACTTTATTTTAACAGAAATAACAAAAAACTTTCCATAGGCAGTCATCAAATGTTAAAAAATAACCTAAAAGCTAAGCTCTGTCTTGTTCTTCATAAACTCTAGTTCAAGAGAAGTCCTTGCTTGGACTAGATAAAACTTCAAGTATGCAACTGCTAGAGAAGAGGCAAAAAGTTCTAAAACAAAACTTTAGGAAATTGAATGAAAATGCTGATCCTATACAATTAAACATGGAACAGCATGGGAAATCTGAGCGTGACTGAGCTTCTGCATCTACCCCAACAGTCCGACCATGAAGGAGGTAGCTCAAACACCAGTAGCACCAAGCTTAGGACCAGCTGTTTCTCGGTTGGCTTTTGTTGTTAGTGGTGAGCTCCACAGCATCAGAGCGTCTGTCTGGGCCATGGGAAGCAGAAGCAGGTCTAGGGCCAGCTAACACTCCTAGTGCTGCTAGAAAAGGGCAAACAGGAGAGACCACTGGATTCTTATACTTCTTTTTCTCCTGTGGTGACTGTGATAAACAAGAGAAGACATTCAGAGAACCAGATCCCAGTAAATCAGGTTAGGCTGAAAAAGAGCAGAAACCAGACCTGTGGCCAGATTGCATGCCAGGGAAAGGGTAGTTTTACCTTCTGAAGAGATAGTGACTGCAATACCAAAAGAAATCAGAAGCAGCAATGAGACAGGGTAACTGGTTATTTCTTTGCTGCTCACTAGATGATCCTTTCAGCAACATTGAAAGTCCGTGGTTGTGTGGAATAGTAGAAAGCTGCCTATTTGCAGTATTTTGGGTAAGAGGAAACTTCTGAAAGTGTAAGTAAAGAAAAGAATTTTTAAGAGGTTAAGGGGGACATACAGCAAGAAAACATCTGATGCATACCTAGACTGTAGAGGGGATGGAGGGAAGACTTTTCATAAGGAAACTGTACAGAATTGGTTGCAAGTAAGGACTCCACTGAAATGCTGCTAGAATCAGAACAAACAGTAAGGAGAGGAGATGTCCTGGCAAGGTATAGTAGTCAGAGGAAGAGATTTCTTTAAAAGTCTCTTGTAGTTTCTTACTTTTTTTTTTTTTTGCCTATCTAGTCTATATTCAAGTATGTCATTATTATCAATTTTTGTTGTCCTACTTTGTATTCCTAGAAAACTTTGTTCTAGCTCTTGCAAATCCTATTGCTTACTTTACTGGTCAGATCTAAACAAACTCCTGCCTTATACAAGATCCTGACATAAATGGTGATATTTGAGTAAATGTGTAGAGTGGAGGCATTTAGCTGTTACACATCCACTCAAAGTGAAAGCATTATATGTCAGTTATTGAAGTAGGAGTTAGAACCATGTTATCTGCTGTATCCACTGCTCTGTAGAATTACACCCAATAAGGTTTTATTACTTTATGCAAAAATGGAACAGATGGAAAATATTAAAATAAACAAATTGAACTTCCAGGGTATCTCCTACAGGGTAGTTAAATCATTCATATGAGAGCTGGAAGAAGTAGGCTCAAATGTTTTCAAGACCAAATTGACTCCTTGTTTCTCACACACTGGGTGACAACTTTCACCACTGGTCAGTTGATTGACAGTCTCTGACCACCACCTCCATTTCCAGCTGTGACACAAACTGGGGAGATGGGTCTGAACTCAGAAGACACCACAATAATAACACGTAGCAGCTTCGGGCCTACAGGCAAGGGAAGTTGGGGAGCACATGGTTTTCACTAGAGCTTAAAGACAAGATCCAAAAGTTAGACGAGAGATTAGATGCTCTTGATATCACTTCCCCTAACTGCAAAACTTCTGACCCTGGGAGGTGGGTACTGGGGGCTTGTCTCTGATGCTCAGCCTTAACGCAAGGATCTTGCCATGTTACCTTTACAACTGAAAGTAATATTACTTTATAGACTCAGTTCTGCCCTGCTACAGCTGTATTAATTAGTTTCCTGGAGTGAGCTCGGCCAGATACTGGCCTCTCCACCAGAATGACCCTGTTCCTCCATAACACCACCTATCTACTTGAGAGGAAGACAAACTTCCTCATATTGTCAAGGTTAGCTTTTACTGCAGACTAAATTCTCTCCTCACATTCAGCCTTCATGAATTCTTGCAGTCCCCTGCAAGGAGATTCCATGCTGACCACAATGGAGAAGTGCAATCTTCCCCCTCCTCCCCCCACCATGGGTGTACCACAAGCCTCCGACGGTTGAGCCTATCAGCGAAGAAAAACAGAACAAGGTGATAACGCCAACAGGGAACATTCAGGTCTGCTGGGAAAAAGCCAAACAGGTGAAATGAAAGTTAGAAAAATAAGTCTGTGCACTGTCTTAGAATTGACTTTTCCCTCTGGTCTTTTTGTTGGCTTTTTCAGCTACAGCAGTCCCATACAGTCCCTAGGGAAGCCACTTGCCATCCATCACCTTTGAGCCTTTGGGCTGCTAGTTTGGTCTTCTCTGCAGCCAGGACTCCTGTTCCTTTCAGAAGCCTCAGTTTTGGTTTTCATACTGCCAGCACCCTGTTTGCTGTCTGTCTCAGGATATGAGTACATGATATATTGACTTTGGCAGCAAAGCCAAATTAAAAATCTTTTTTTCCCAAGCAGTTGTTCTCACACACTAGTTCACTGCCCATTCAGCAATGCCCGGGCAACAGTTTTGGAGGACACACTGTAAATCAGCTCTCTGAAATTACCTGAGTTACAAATAATCTTTTTAAAGTTTATTTTTAACTTGCATCAGTTTAGTGCGTATTGATGTGCAACACAAAAAAATTTGAACAGAACCATCGTACACAGCATGGCCACAGGGTAGCAGCTAAGGAAGTGCATGCTTTGAAGCTGGCTTGCTGCGTAACATAACCAGGTATCCCATGATGGCACCCTCTCACCTTGTCCCACACTGCATTCCCAAAACATCCCTGGCTGAACAGACTGCTTCTTGTCATGAAAGAGCAGTCCTTCTTGCTCCTGTGAAGGCTGGGGCAGAGATGAAGGACACCCGCTAGGATAAACAAGCAGCCAGCCTCCCTTCTGCCCCACCACACCACTTTGAAAGTGCAGGTGCTTTTGAAGCAAACTGCAAGCAGACAAATTACAGAGCTTTCAGAAATGTAAATACATTCCAGCAGTAAGACTGACTTTTTAAAAATACTAGAAACACAAGGCAAATATTTGCGCCTGCTGCACAAATAATTTGGTATTATTTTAACTGTTGAGAATGTAGCGGTGTCTTTTAAGTTGATGTCAAAAGCACTGGCTTTTGAGCAATAATGAAATCAAAAGAGTGATAAATATGGGGTTTGGTAGCCAAGCAGGTGGATTCTGTTTCCCAAAACCAACCAAAACTATGAAACTGGGGCAGGTAGGGAGATTGGAGAGGACACAGAAAGAACTTTAAAGATTTATTTTCCCTTTTTTACATCTTAATGACAGCTCATGCTGTTCCTTGCCCACCTTTTTGGCTGGTGGAAAAAAGCTGTCAATTAACTCTTAAAGTCAGAGGAAAACCAAGAACATGTTAGCAAGAATTTGAGATTTTTGATCATATGAATCTTTAATACAGGAATCATGTTGTTAATATTACTGTGTTTATCACGAACTCACATACAGATGGTGGGATAATTTACCTCTCTTTGGCCTTATTTTTATTCTTTTTCCCTTTTTCTCCCTCCAGTACCTGCCTTCATCTCTCTGAGAGCTTTCTATCCCCCTCAAGACTTCTGTGTTCTTCCACTTGCACATGAAATATATGGCTGCCATTTTTGAAATTAAACCGAGTCTAGGGATTATCCTGACCTGAAACACCAATAGCAGCTCTCACAGTCACAGTCCATTGAACATTATTAATTTATGATCACATCTTGCTGTGCCTTAGCCACTTTTGCTCTTTCTCTGAATTAACCTACCACAGCAAGCCTGCCTGCTGCACAAAATGCTACAAAGTAGGATAACATCCTGCTGAGACACTCAGTATGTCAGGTAATGGGAAAGTAAGACACATATGAAGGACAGCAAAGTTTCCTTCTTTCTATTTTGACTCTTGTTTTTGTGCTAAGTGAAAACAGAGCAGGAACACAGATAATTTATTTTACCATTTAGATGTTCAAATGCTGTAATTTATAATTTGGCTTTATCATGCTCCAACATAAACAGTGTCTGGTCTTCAAATAAAGGAATACCAATACAAAAGATATTGACAAACCTAATGCTTCTACTTATTGTACCTGAAGTAGAACATGACATTCAGGCTATTTCACTAGCCAAATCAGTGATTTTCCAATGCATTTGAAAGTGAAAGCCTGCACAGCTATATGGTATTTTCAGCATTGCTTTTCAAATTTGCAAACCCCTTAAATAAGAAGCAACATAGGGAAAGGGCTACTTGATCATTTGTTAAACAAATATCAAAGATATGCATACTAATGCCAGAAGGAGTGCTTTCGGGTGTTCTATTTACAGAATTGTAATTACATTTGCTGTTTGAATTGGCCCTCCAAAGAATTAAAAATAAGCAGCCATGGCTTTTTATTGCTATCCAGTGTTCCCTGGTGGCTTCTCTCTGAGTGTTCTGACTGGCAATTGTTCCAGGCTCACTTGTGCCAGTAATGCATTTGTTAATTAGGCTAAGAGTACTACAAAAACCACAACACAAGCCTCATGTCAGCATATGCTGGTCTAACCTCTTGAAAGGACGGTTATTTAAATAGATGCCTTTTGAGTTTTTGCTATTTTTTTTTCTAATATGTAAATATTCCCTGAAATATTAGTTATGCGGGTTTAAATTTTTATGGGATCAAATATTTGTTTAATTCTTGTTTTCCATGTTCGCTTTTCCATTTCAATGTGCTTTCCTCCCCTAATCTCCTACAAATACATGAAAGAAGTCTTGAAAACAAACTCTTTTGATGCTAGTCAAAAGGGTTTTCTGCACCTATAGTTATATCTAATGTCAGACTGGAGTTCTGCAAAGACTGGGCTGGAAGGACGTGGAGATTTTGCTCTTTTCTGTAGCAGTACTAAGAACACAAGAACAAGCAAAAGACATGCCAGAGAGTAAAAGGATGATCTGCAGTGGAGGGTCACTTTCTCAAAAAATGTGCACGTCAAGCTGCTATGATTCTGTGCTCCAGCCATTCAGGTGGAAAGAAAAGGGATGAACTTAATTAGGCTGTAAGTTCATCACTGGTTTGAGAACGATCTGGCAACAAAAACTCACTGCGCAGTACATGAGTCCTTTTTAATAATTTTCACCTGTCCAAAGGCTGCCACCAAATCTCTAATCTATAAACTTGTTTCACACCATTCTCCACAGCCCTTTATGTATAAAATCTGTAGGTTTTGGGGACATTGCTTGTCAAGACAAAAATAGGGAACTTGGGCCAAGAGGAAATCTGCAGAAACTTGAAGCACAATTGGCTTTCACCTTTGAGATCGGACACAGACATAATTTACATTTTAAAGAGAAATGCATTAAAGGAATGCCTTTCATTTTCACATTAGAAGATAGAATACTAGAATTATAGTAAAGGGAAAGGAAATTTAGACTCATGGTGATTCTTCCCTATATTCTATGGAGATTTCTCAAAATGAAAGCAGCTTTCTCTTTTCACTTCATGCAGTATAGCACTCAACATTTTATCAAAAGATTTGCATAAATATTGTCTATGTATCGCAGACAATAGTGCTCACTGCTATAAACAGAGAGAAGTTAGTCATCTCAATTCAGTATGCAGCAAAATATTGAAAAAAAGAGGGTTGGTCTTTCCAAAAGTATTAGCATGGCTCACTTGGAAGTCAAGCAATGGGGTTTAGAAGATTCTCTGTTTTGGTTGTCTGCCCAAGAATGTACTCAGGTCTAGGGCCAGTTTTTACGTTGAAAATACTTGCTTTTTCCCCCTTTGGAAAACAGCGAAATATCTGGGAAAAAAATAAAAGTTTTTCTTAAGATGGAGGAAAATGAACAGAAATGTACTCTAAGCCTTTATTTTTTTTCTATTCTATACTTATTTTTTATATATAGTATATTTTTACATAATAATAGAGTAGAGAATACAGAACAAAATGCAGAATCATAGAATCATTACAGTTGTAGAAGAGCTCTAGGATCCTCAAGTCTAGCTGTCAACCCAACACTACCATGTCTCCTAAACCACACCCTGAAGTGCCACGTCTACACGATTTTTTATACTTGCAGTTATGGTGATTCCACCACCTCTCTGGGCAGCCTGTTCCAGTGCCTGACCACTCTTTCAGTGAAGAAATTTTTCCCAATATCCAATCTAAACCTCCCCTGATGCAGCTTGAGGCCACACATTATTATATATTACTATTCTATTCTATATTAAGGACTACATATGTACATTTTTTCTAGTGATGTACCAGCCTTACCAGATGCATCACAAAAAATACATTTCCAATAAGAAGTGGCCAGTTGATGAGAGTGGATACCAGAGCCATTCAACCTGTAACATTCATGAGGCAATGGAAGCAGAATTTCTGAATGCAAATTTGCAAGAATCCAGTTTTCACAAAAACTAAACTAAACTAAACTAAACTAAACTAAACTAAACTAAAATAAAATAAAATAAAATAAAATAAAATAAAATAAAATCAGAATGTTTACCTTGAAGAGAATAGGGAAGAATTGTCCAGGTATATTCTGGTGGGACACCCTGCTGACACAGTAAGAGTAAACCTGAGAAGTCTTATGTGGCAAAATGAATTTCATGTCACAAAGACTAGCACTTCAGACTAAAGAATCTGTGGACAGTAGATTTAAATGTATAAATGGGACTAAGCAGGACCAACAGGCCTGCAAAAACTATTGGTAAAAAGCTGTAGGAAGAATATAAGAAAGCAAGAAAAACATGTTTAGAATAGTACACCATCTTCATAACACTGCAGTACTGCTCATCTAGCATTAGACATAGCAGAAGAATATGACCCTCTGTGACTCCCTATCACCCTCATCACTCAGTATCCCATCAGAAGTTAATTCATTTTAGGACAGGACAGAGGCGAGTCTGGCTGCACTGCAGATGAAGGCATGATTCTGGCTGATTGCTCTTACGTCCAAGCGAGCTGGGAAGGAGCAAACTCAGGTACCAGCACCACCCCTCGAGCCCTGGCACAGCTCAGCACTCCCTCCTCAGTGTGGTAACTGAACTCACATTGTACCTGGGATCACTAGACCTAATTTAAGTTATCTCAGGTGTTGCTACACTTCACTTCACTACACTACAGCAACTGCAGTGTAGACAGTCTAAAACATGCTGGTGGTGGGGGAGAGGAATGTGGGGAGGTAGCCCATGAGCAGGCCTTACGAGACCTGTCTTTAGATAAATTCGCAAAATTACATATAAGTGAGCACTGAGATTCTGAACTACAGTGAAGCCTAACACATTGAACATCAAAGTGCCAGCCAACTCATTAACTTGTGGTCTGAAACATGAAGGAGGAGTACAGAAAATATTTGCCTTTGCTGAAAATATTTGATGAGCATTTCTCTCCAGAAAGCAGTGTTATAAATGCTTACACAATTTACTTGCATGTGTAATTGCCTTTATGAGCAAGCAAGCGCTGTGACAGCATCACTAACTCTTCAAATTCTGGGTTTTGATGTTCTTTCTTTAAGGTTGAATTTTAGTATGGAAAGAGTTTCCAGATTATGACTTTCCCCCCGCCCTGTCAAACAAGAGGTCTGGGAAAGGAAAGGAGGGGGAAAGGAGCTCATGCAACATACTTCTAACTTTTGAAAGTGGAATTAAGACTGCCACAGATAAAATTCTGTCCAAAGTGTGGCCAAATCCAGAATGCTTTTAGAGCTCCCAGGGAGTTCCTCAGTCATCATGTGACAGGGAGGAAAGGTTCTAGACTTCTAAAGTGCAGGAGATTAAATCACTCTGTGTAGGCAGTAAGGAGAGGGAGGAGATAGGAGGCAAGGAAAAGAAGTTTAAAACCACTGAGCATTGCAGACTTAATGTAAAGACAACCTACATGCAGGTTGTTTATGTCTGCTTATAGCCTAGCACAGTGTGCCACTCATTTGGCTTACCTATTTGCTACAGCTGGAGTTTCTCTTACACCATGTAGCTATACCAGTGTAGAGTCCAACTTCAGCTGTACCAGGCTGAGGATTGTTAATTTCCAGCCTAGACCTAGGCAGGGTGGAGCACTGACATAGACCAGGAAAGGCGAAGATGGTGGTTGCTTCCCAGGTTACTGCTAACCATGGCAAGTGGCCCTTTCCTAGAGTATGTTTAAATTAACGCACCTAACACTACTGCTCATTGTTGTCCAGGTTGCAGTATTACTGAGTGGTTGCATCTCTTCTGGCACTCTGAAGCACTTACTACCCACCCTATGCACTCTGGTATACCTGTTCTCTCCGATATATATGGCTATGTGCCATAAGGTTTGGTACAGCTTCCCTGTCTTGCTCCCACCATGGCTCAGGAAGGTTTTATTGACTGTGACCCTCACAGCTACAGTTGCACACCCCTTGGCAGGTGCCATCAACAGAAAAGATCTAGAGTCACTGGACTGTAGAAGTTAGGAAGTTAAAGGAAGTTAAAGGAAATAAAATCAAAGAAGTAGTAAAAATTCTTCACTGCTGTCTTTCCATGTAGAAAGCTGACAGTTTCTCTCACTCCTGGAACAAAAGAGAATAACCAAAATTCTTCAGCATCCAGACATCAGTGAGGCTGTACTTTGTACCTGTGTTTAGGGCTGAGTTTTGAATATGAAATAATCACATAGGTTAAAAAAACATCCAGAGGCTGAGTAAAAGAAAAGAAATAGACAGTTCATAGCACTTGAAGTGATTTCAGATTCTCAGGTGTCATACTTAATTCCTAAATATGCAGTGTCAGCAATATATAAGAAACCCTCAGCTAGCTGAAATCTTACAGTGGAAGTACAAAACCAGGGATACATTAGAATGGGTAACACAATATTACTTCTGATACTATGCCTATCAATTTCTCTATAAAATGTCCTCCTCAGATGGTCTCGGATAACTCTTTTTCTGCTCCAGCCTCTTTAAAATCACACAGATCTTTTCACTGGATCCTGCGTAAGGATATAGCTTTTCAGACTCTGAGCTGGGACTCAGCAAGTCTTGACAGCTATTCCCAGAATAGCAGCATGCTTCCTTCCCTCTTCCCGCTTGCACCTCTTTGCTCCCTCTGAGAGGTACTGAGTGGTGCATCCTAATATGTTTCCAAAGAATTAATGAATGATGTAAGACCCAGCCAGTTGTGCAATACATTTTATGGTCACCCCAGTGAATGGACCTGTGAATGCTATACCATTGACAGTAGCCAAAGCTCAGTTTCTATCCCAGAGAAGGGGAGACACCATAACCAGAAAATTTTTTGGGGTGCCCATGAAACATTTTTGTCAACCAAACTTCAAATTGAGTCTGCCATGGTCATTCCACCAGTCTATCAGATTCATCCTTACTTCCCAGAAAATTCTCCTCTACTTGGTGGTAAATTCTTGTACTGATTTCTAGGACCTCCATGGAGTATTTTTTTTTTCTTCCAGGGAAAGAAATAAGACTTAGCATGAGCACCTATAGAAGCAAGAAATTCTTTGATTATTTATTTTTTCCCCACTGCATAATATTTTTCTAAAAATAATCCTGCAACAACCTATGGACCTAACCTGTAGGAAGAACTGGAAAATCACCCACGAGAGACTCTGAACGGCTACGTAAGGGCCAGCGTAACATGAATGGACACTTGAAAATGGTAACATTGCAGATTTGCAGGAGGTATTTAGCATGACTTCTGATGGTATTTTCAACGTGTATCTATGTATTTGTCACATTTTACAGCACCAGTTTCCTCCTATCTTGCCTGAATCCTATAGAAATTCTTTCAATAGCCTCATAAAGGAAGTGCAAAAGTTTACTAGTAACACAGTACTGTTCAGGATACTCAAAACCCTCATTGGCTGAGGATCTGGAGAAAGTGTTAGCAATACCAAGTGGTGAAGAATTAAAATAGCAGTTGGAAATCAGTCTTGATAAATGTAAAATAACACATAGTGAATAGTATGACTGTCGCACATATATACAGTTTTGGGCTTTCAATTAGATATTTCAATGCAGAAAAGTAATCTTGGAGTCTTTGTGGATCATTCTCTGGAAGTATCAACTTAGTGTTCAGTGGCACCGAAAAGGCAAGCAGAACATAAGGAATTATTTGGAAAAGAACAGAGAACAAAACAGCAAGCATTACACTACTGCACGATGCATAAAACCACAAAGAACATGAATCTTTGACATTGACCTCAATGTTGGCCACTCAGTCTGAATAATTATGTAGCAGAACAAGGACCGGTACAGATGAGGATGATCAGAGATCCAGAATTACCTCCACATGGGATGGGACTGAATATACTTGGATTCTGCAGTATGAAAAGAAAAACCCAAACCAACAGACAGAAGGTGTGTGGATATATAAAATATTCAGAGATGCCAATAATATGAGTGGATCAAAGCTGTTTACTATTTCTAATGAAACGGAAGAACTAGGGGCTCCCAACACAAGAACCAGAGAGAAGTCTTAAAAGCAAAAAAACCCCAGAACATTAATTTCAAAAAACTTCATACTTATATAGAATAAAATACAGAATAAGGCACAGAATTCACTACCACT